>NC_050464.1:3097540-3194838 GCF_903995425.1 Onychomys torridus | reverse complement strand
CGTGGCGTGTGCCCTGGAAATGGATTGTGTGTCTGTTCGCTTCAGTTCTTTGAGCTTCCTTGGTTCATTTCATTCAGTGAGATCAGAGGAAGAGCTCATCTGAAAGGTTAGTCACCTTGTCTCTCAGGACTGTGGGAAGAACTGGAAAAAGCTGAAAGGTAAATTTGAGGTGGTCGATGCTGATGGCCTGAAAATCAGACAGAATCCTGAAAATGCAGTCGTCAGCAGCAGCCATGCCGTTAAGGAGTCCTCGCAAAGGCTGGGGTTTTTACTTAAGGGTTTAAAGTTTTCCTTGTGGCTTAGCAGATAAATACCTTGTCTACTCACACCATTCTTAAAACAATCCTAACCTATGGAGTCACTTGTCTCCAACAAGGCATACCAACCAACAGAACTGACAGCCCAGCTTATTGAAACAATGTATCAATATCTGACCTTGTTCACTGGAGGCTTCAGACAAAGAAACTGCTTCAGACAAAGAAACTCAAAATGACTGTTCTGTAGGAATTCAGACTAGTTCATTCTCAGTGTCCTAAGGGAAGCATGTAGAAGTCGTAAGTATTGCTGGCTCTGTGAGCCTCTGAAAAGAAAGTCCCTGGATTTTGTGTGTGTGTGTGTGTGCGCGCACACACACACACACACACACACACACACACGCTGTTCTGCATATATGAGTGATAATGTACATATTAAACCAATTCTTCCATACATCTATTACCTCAAATTAAAATTTAGGCACTTTTTTACATGTATTTAGGTGTAGGGAGGGAGCGCAGACCTACTGCCCCTGTGGAGGTCGGAAGACAACTTTCAGGAGTTGGTTTTCTCATTCTGCTGCATGAGTTCTGGGCTTCAGGTCAGAAACTTAGCCGCAAGCACCTTTATCCCCTGAGCCATCTCACCAGCTGTAACCTGGAAGGTTTAGCATCGTGTTTGGTTTTGTTGAATAAGCTTTTGCTGGAAGACGCTTCTTTTTGGGGCTAGCTTTCTCCCTAAAGGGCCATCTTGGAGGTTACGAAATACCCAGTATGTCAGATATTTACATTACGAGTCGTAACAGTTGCAAAACTACAGGTATGAAGTAGCAAGGAAAATAATTGTATGGTTGGGGGTCACCACATCATGAGGGACTGTATTAAAGGGTCACATAGGAAGGCTGAGAACCACTGTCCTAAGGTCTTATCTACAGGGTCTGCCTGCAGTGATGACTAAGAACTAGGTGAAAAGATAAGGCATTACAGGTGATGCCTGTGGGCGACGCGGCACAGATGTCTAGATGGCCCCAGGGTTCTGGACATTTCTTTCCCTAACAAGGACTTCTGTTTAGTATTAATATTCACTTCTAACTCCACAGTTAGGAAGGAGGAAGGCTTCAGGGCATCATGCAACCATGCTGTTACCTGTTCTTACAGGTTAGTTAAAAAAAAAAAAAAAAGACTTAAACACCAATAAATGTACTTAATGACATCAAAAACTGCATTCTGGGGCCTACAAATTAACCCAGCTTGTGAAATGTCTGCTATGAAGCCTGCAGCCTGGGTTCGATCCCCAAAACCCACATAAAGGTAGAAGAGAATGGGTTCCACGTGTGCACGGCGGCACACGTGCACCCCTATATATATCACATACTCACACAAGAATACGAAATGAAAACCATTTTAAATGTTTAAACAACATCTGGGCTGGGGACGTAGCTCAGTTGGTGAAGTGCTTGTCTAGTATGCAGGAGACCCCGGGCGGGATGTGAGGCGCATGCCTGTAACCCCAGCATTTGGGAGGGAGAGGAAGGCGATCAAGAAGTTCAAATCCATCATTTGCTAAGGAGCAGGTTGGAGGCCAGGCTGGCCCACATGAAGGGGATGGGGTACAGGGGGAGGTGGGGATGGAAAGAAACAGATCTACCAACTATAATGACCATGTGTCTTAGAAGAGAAATCCCTAACGGAACCATCTTGTCTTCACACCTTTAATAAATAAATGAATGAATGAATGAATAAAACCATCTTGTCTTCATACCCTTAAAAATAAATAAATAAGTCTAAGTCCAGTAACTATGGGCCAATCCCTGTGGCTGTGAGATTCAGCCCCAGCCACTGAAGGTATCTCTGTTCTCTCCTTACCTCCTGTTCTCTTTGTTTATTCAGGCCCCTTATATACCCTCCAAATTTCACCCCTTAGATAAAACAGGATCTGAACACGCTAAACTTTTCAAAGCTGTTTCAATCCATGGGTTGGCTTTCTCCGCTAAATTTCTATTTGGGTCACATGACTTAAGCCCTTTTGTTTTAGTGACAGAAGGGCGTGCTCACATAAAAATAATAATTTCCATTGAGACCAACTAAAAATACCAAGGGGATGGCCGTATCATGGTTTCCTATTATCTCAACCACACATGAAGGACAAGAAATGTTAAGGAAATCCCAAGTAAATTACAAACTGACTCCATCACGGCTAGGATATTCAACCAGAGATAATGTTCCGGAGTTCTAGTGAAACTTTATTCACCTTTAGGAAAAATACACCTATCTTTGAAATCCCAGCCCTGTCCTCCAGCACGTGAGAGTATAACCCTGTGTGCTGGGAAATGTAGTTTTTTGGTTTGTTTAGTTTTCAAACGGCACATGTCTGGCTATCTCAACACGCCAGGATGACCAGGACGTGGGCTGGAGCGAGCGACACTCCCACCAGGTTGCTCTGTGGACACGCGTGGCTGGTGACCTGCCCGTGCCCAGGAAGTCTTCCACTACGCAGAGAGGAACACGCTGAGCACAGGTTGTCTATGGAGCCGGAAGAACTTCCTCCCACTCCACACCATCTGGAAGAACAGTCTGTGTGCAGGCCGAATCAGGTCACAAGGAAAACCCACCCAAGAAGGAGTCCCTCCAAAGTGACCTCTGGGGACTACGGGAGCGACCCGGAGAGCGGGAATCTCAGGTCTCCCGTCACAGGGGACCTGCCTGGGGGACCTGATGGAGTCCACCCTGCGCGCGGCTCGGCTGACGACACTGCCTGGGACCGCGTGGCGGGGCGGGGTGCCGCGCACCGCGCCATGTAAGGGAAGATCTCCCAGGCAGCGGCGGCTCGGGACGCCACCCGGGGCGGCCAGCGTGGACGAGTCCCGCGCCACGTGGAGCCCTGGCACGGCCACGCGTGGCAGGAGTACCCGGATCGCCCGTGCTCACTCCCTCCCGCTGTTGCATCATGCACCACGCCGCGCCTGCAAAGGACCAAGATGGACTCGGAGGAGGCGACCGGAACACGAGTGCCCGCCCCACGCACGCATCCCCGGAGATGGGGAGGTAAAGAAGAACCCTCGCCCTGCCAGAGTGGCAGAGAGAGAGAGAGAGAGAGAGAGAGAGAGAGAGAGAGAGAGAGAGAGAGAGAGAGAGAGAGAGAGAGAGGTGACCCAGGCTTTTCGGGCTTCCTGGGCATTCACCGGGCTCGCGTACTCACGGAGGAGCGAGGAGGCGACGGGATGCTGAGCTGGGTGGGGACCGCGGGTGAAGAACCGCTCACACCTGCTGGCGGAGGGGATGGCGCGCGCGGGCGGGATCCGAGCTGGTTTCATCAGCCGCGCGCCGCCCTCCGCGGGCCCCCGCGGCCACGGCCAGGGATTCGCGTCAGCTTCCCGGGCACCAATGACAGCGCTGCGCGGCCGCGCCCCTGTGGGCGGGGCCACCCGAGACCGGGCTTCCCCGGCGCTTGCCCTTGGTCCCCAGCAGCTGCAGCACACACAGCCTATGTCCAAGAGCTGGTGGGTGACACAGGCTGTGCTGTGCCAGCCCGCACCCGGGGAGCCACTGACAGCTAACCTTTCCAGGTTTCCTGCTCCGAACTGGGTGTGAGACACACACTTTACAGAAATTTTAGGACTTGGCTGTAAATCGTCCTTCGTCGTTGGACTTCTTCACAGCCGTGCCCTAGCTAGCGCCTTAGCCTCGCCCTTGTCAGGAAGGGCCCCAAAGCCGCAAAGCCTCCCTTTGATACGGTACTTCCTTGCTAGGCCAGTGGTGGCAGCTCACCCCGGAGGGACTCACCCCAAGTTTAGTACCCGAATCCAGTCTTCGCCTCTCAGATTCCTTCTGATCTCTGCTCCAAAAGCAAGTATGGGGCTGAAGAGACAGCTCAATGACTGCTCTTCCAGCTCAATTCCCAGCACCCACATGGTGGCTCTCAACTGTCTGTAACTCATGCACGTGATGCACAGACATATGCAGACAAAACACTAATACACAAAATATGAAGTTTGGTTTTTTTAAAGGGCTACATCTATAATGTTCCAATAATCACGGGACATGGAGAAATAAACATCATATTAACACTGCCATGGTCCTGCAGTCCTCGTAGAAAGAAAAAAAAAAAAAAGATGGATGATAGGTGTGTTCTCAAGTGTCCTTTATCAGTAATGGGGGTCGTTGTCAGCCACAGATGTAATACTCCTGTGGAATTAACTAACAATTTATTAATTTATAGTGCCAGGCAGAAAGTTTTAATGAACACGCAGAGGGAAGTCAATAGCATGAAGGCACTTTGAACAGTGTTTGGACTTATAATAAGTTCTAAACATGCTTTGTTTTAAAACGGCCAGATGAGGTGTCAAGCATGCAGTGATGAAATGATGCCAGTCAATCTTGTAAGGAGGTCTCCCGAATCTTTAGAAACCTTTACCAGCTGACCTCACTGTAAGGGTGCCCCACCCTCGCAGAGGGAAAGCCCCTGAGAGCCCACCAGCTTTGCCTTCAGCATCCAGTGAGTAGTGGGCTCTGAACTCAACCGCTTCATTTACAGTGTGTCCTCCATGAACTGTTTCATTACCGGTTATTAAAATTTTCATTCTCTTACAAGTTGTTTGGGACTGAGTTTGTGCACTAGGCTCCCACAGAGCAAGCTGGAAATCAAAATGGAGTCCACATCACCCAGCCGAAACCAAACTGACTTTTCAAGACATTAGGATAGCCAGTTTAAACTGTCAGGATAGCGAGTTCCCTCTGCCTAAACACTTACACGGAAAGGGTAACTCAATGTTGACCAGTTATTTTTCTAGTGCTCCTTCTCCCCGCCTCTAGTATGCAGGGAAAGGGACTTCTAAGTGTTCCCTTCAATTCTTTTCTGTCTAAAGCCAACTTCGCCAGGCGACCGTGGAGGTTAGAAGATGGCATCGGCTCCCCGCAGCTGGAGTTATGGGTGATTGTGAGCCTCTTTGTGGTACTGGGAAGCGAACCCAGGATGAGCACCCAGGGCTGCTCTTAGCCAACGAGCCATCTCGCCAGCCCCTGATAATTTTTAACTGACATTTGGTTTGAAAACCTTAAAGATATTCCACGTAAAAAAAAAAAAAAAAAAAAAAAAAAAAAAAAAAAAAAAAAAAAAAAAAAAAAAACACCTAGATTTTTGTATGCCTAGGGGGATTTTTAGCACACTGCCCAGTTCAAAGATCTCATTAACCAGATGGCCTTCAGACCCACAAGAGGAAGCCCTCAAGGACAGGGCCCATGAAGCGTGTAGTGGTCGGAATGAAAATGGCCCCTTTAGGCTCTTAGGGAGCCGCACTATTAGGAGGAGTGGCCTGGTTGGAGGAAGTGTGTCACTTGGGGTGGGCTTTGGGCTCCAGAAGCTCAAGCCAGGCCCAGTGTCTCTCTCCTTTCTTGCTGCCTGCCTGCCGAGCCTGCTGTAGAACTCTTGGCTCCTTCTCCAGCACCGTGTCTACCTGTACACCTCCCTATTTCTCACCATGATAATGGACTGAACCTCTGAACGGTAAGCCACCCCCAATAAAATGTTTTCCTTATATGAGTTGTGATGGTCATGGTGTCTCTTCACGGCAATAGGACAGTGACTCAGACAAAGTGACTTCAGGGAAGGAAAAAAAAAAAAAGAAGGGTCAGTTTGATGCAGGGAAATTCAATTGTGGTCCAGAGAGGATGCTGTTAACCCTGCCTCGGTATTGTAACAAATGGCAAAGGTCCAATGGAACCCTGAGTGAGAGGTCTCCATCACAGCCAGCTGAGCCAAGATTCCAAAACCCCTGAAGGAAAGAAGCTGCTGGAATTCAGCCCCTGGTGAACACCTCATCGGGTCAGGGTGTTAAAAGTCACGTCCTAGTCTAGCACCATTAGACAGAATGAGGACAGAAGTGCCTCCATATGACAGGTGCAGGCTGCAACTCTGACCCACTCCACAGCAGCTCCTGGCCTGGGGGGAATGGCCTTGTTTACCATCATCCTTGGTTTCTGCACTACCCAGTGGGGATTGTATTAGTTGCATACAGATACAAACTTTATTGTGAATATGGGAAACCTATATAAAGATGGACAGATTAGACGAGGTATAAATAGACTTACACACATAGTCAACAGATCGTCTATAAAGGTACAAATATGACTGGAGAGATGGCTCAGCAGTTAAGAGCACTGGCTGCTTTTTCCAGAGGTCCTGGGTTCAGTTCCTAGCACCCACATGCTGGCTACCAACCATCTGTAACTCCAGTCTCACAGCATCTGATGCCCTCTTCTGTCCTTAGTACACAGACATACATGCAGGCTGAACACACATACACATAATGTTGTTGTTGTTGTCTATTTGTTTTTTGAGTCAAGGTTTGTCTGTGTAGCAGCCCTGACTGTCCTGGAACTCGCTCTGTAGACCAGGTTGGCCTCAAACTCACAGAGATCCTCCTGCCTCTGCCTCCCGAGTGCTGGGAGGCATGCACCACCATTGCCCAGCTCACATAGAATTTTTAACATTCATTTATTTTTAATCATGTGTGTGTCTACGTGAGTGCATGCCATGTGTGTGCGTACCCACGGAGTCTAGAGATCTCAGGTCCCCTGCAATTGTAGTTAGAGGCACTTCAGCTGCCCAGCATGGGTGTTGGGAATTGAACTCAGGTCCTCTGGAAAAGCAATATATACTCTTGACTGCTAAGTTATCTCTCCAGCCCAAAGTAAAACAATGTTTCAAGTGCAAAGTCTCTTTAATAAATCCTGTTAGAATAATGGATCTCCACAAAATAAATATAATAAAATAAAGGTAAAAAACATAAGCCACCTTAAACAAAAGTTAACTTAGAATGAGCTGTGATAGTTTGAATAAGACCCTCTCCTGGGGCACAAACATTTGAATAGTTGGTCTGCAGTTGGTCTCACTATTTGGGTAGATTTGTGAGCTGTGGCCTTTCGGAGGAAGAGTGTTGGCTAGGACTGGTTTTCCGTAATTTCTAGAAATTGCTCTGGTCACAGTGCTCACCATACCAATAGGAAAGCAACTAATATACCAACCACAGGACACACAACTCAAACCCCTGAGAGACGCCTGGGCTGAAATCTAGGGGACTTTGGGTTTGGTGAGGTCTTTTTCTTTCTTGTGCTAAGTGTTAAACCTAGGCCCTAGTGCATACTAGGTAATTAATTACTTTATCTGCTGAGCTACAACCCCAGATGTAGTGAAAACTTTTTAGACACACCAAAATCACAATCTGTGGAAGAATTAATTGATAAGTTGGAGTTATTAAAATTTAAAACCTGCTCTACAAAAGACACTTTAAGGAGACTGAAAAAGACAATCCACAGCCTGGGAGAAAATCCTTTGCAAAATAGATGCCTGATAAAGGACTGTATTCAAAAATTGCAAAGAGCCCTTAGCATTTAACAATATCAAACCTTCAGAATGTGTGTGTGTGTGTGTGTGTGTGTAAACTTAGCACCTTCTGTATTGTCCCTCAACAATGAACACAGACAACCACTGTGACTAAGTGTGTGCACTTTCCCAGCCAAAGACTAAGCAATCTAACAGAAAAGCAGCAAGAGGTATCTGACAGACACTTGGATTGGGAGAAACCTCCAGGGGACAGGAGAAAGGGCTCAGTGACTAAGAACACTGGCTGTTCTTCCAGAGGACCCAGGTTCAATTCCCAGCACCCACATAGCTCATAACTGTAACTCCAGTTCAAGGGTACCCGACCCCCTCATATAGAAATACATGCTAGCAAAACACCAGTGCACATAAAAAGAGAAAAACCACAGATAGGTTAAAGGACGTAAATACTATTCAAGTAATGGAGAATAACATGTATGTGCTGTTTGCCAGCTGGACATGAGCTGGAGTCATCTGGAAGAGGGATCCTCAATAAGGAAGTGCTTCCATCAAACTGTCCTATGGGCAAGCTTGTGAGGCATTTTCTTGATTGATGATGGATGTGGGAAGGCCCCACTCACTGTGGGGAATGCCACCACTGGGCAGGTGGTCCTAAAGGGTATAAGAAAGCAGACTGAGCAAGCCATAAGGAGTAAACCCGCAAGCAGTGTCACCTATGCAGTCCAAGTGTCCTTGTGCCACATGTGACTGTGTGTACATGCATATTCATGCACATACCCACATATACATGTTTGTTTATGTTTAGAGATACATAAATATTGTGTATAGCCAGGATGGAAACTCTTAAAATGTGCTATTCCTAGAGAGAACCTTAATTCTTTATTATGGATTTATTTATTTTTCTGTGTAGGAGTGTTTACCTGCATTTGTGTATGTACACTACATGCATGCAGTACCTGTGGGGGCCAGGAGAGGGCAATGGATCCCCGGTAATTGGATGCTGGGAACTGAACCCAGTTCCTCTATAGAAACAATCTGAGCTCCACTGAGTCATTTCTCTAGCCTGGAGTTTTAACACTTTTGTGTACCTGCTCTCAACTTTTTATACTGAAAATTTACAATAAAATCAATGAAGATTATTGAAAATCAGAATTGTACCAAAATATTAGATTTTATGTCAACTTCTTCCTCACCTCCTCCCAAGTTTGTATTACCTTTAATCACATTTAGTAGTGTGGTTAGTGGTTACTACAATTTAATCCACTGCATACTATATATTTCACAATATTCACATGTGATTCTTAATTTTTTTAGGGGGTAGGGTTGAGACGGAGTCTCAGTTGTTCCTCTGCTGTCCTGGAACTCACTATGTAGACCAGGATGGTCTCAAACTCATAGAGATCTGTGGTAGAATATTATTTTAAGGTGTGTTACTTCTGTCTATGTTGCATTTGTTTAACTCTGTGAAGCTGTGTTACTTTGCCTGTCTAAAACACCTGATGGTCTAATAAAGAACTGAACGGCCAACAGCAAGGCAGGAGAAAGGATAGGCAGGGCTAGCAGGCAGAGAGAATAAATAGAAGGAGAAATCTGGGATAAGAAGAAGTAGCCAGAGAAGGAGGACTCCAGGAACCAGCCACACAGCCACAGCTAGCCACAGAGTAAGACTGAAAGTAAGATTTACAGAAGTAAGAAAAGAAAAAACCCAGAGGCAAAGAGTAGATGGGATGATTCAAAGTTAAGAAAAGCTGGCTAGAAATAAGCCCAGCTAAGGCCAGGCATTTGTAACTATGAATAAGCCTCTGTGTGTGATTTATCTGGGAGCTGGGTGGTGGGCCTCCAAAGACAGAGAGTCAAAGAGCTAAGGGCAAAGACAACGAGCCACAGAGATCCACCTGCCTCAGAGTGCTGGAATTAAAGGTATGTGGCACAACACCAGGCAAATTGTTTCTTAAATTCAAATGTCAATGTCCAGTGTTCTTATTTTGAAGAGAGCAGAAATATGTTCTGAGCCTTCACCTAATTCCTGGCATCACTTTAGTTTGTCAGAAAAGAGGATCAACCCTGGGGGCTGATGCTGACACTTCTTTTGGGTTCCCAGCACCAGCCAGCCAGAGCCATGAGTTCTGAGAAGATGGCGCCCCTTCGGCCTGCCTATAAGGAGTTCTCGCAAACACACTGAAGTAGACTTGAGAAGGCAGCGCCTTGTGCTTTCTTCCCACAAGCTTCCCTGCTTCTCCTCAATGTGATTTTTTGGTATTATTTTTGTTTTCTTGTTTTTCTTTAACACCTTGTTTTTCCAACTGTGTCCTAGGCAGCAAGGGCTGATTTGCCAGGCGAGTCGGTATCTAGCATTGACTGCAGGTAATTTGTAATCTGAATCTTGTCCCACATCATCACTGGGGAAGATTCCCCTACTCACTCCTACACGGCTTAACTCTCTCCTAATTTAAAGGTCATGTCCCAACACTCAGAAGACTTCTATGTCCGATACAATTCTTCTATTTTCCAAACCTCTGATGTCTTCTCAAACAGGGGAATGCTATGTCCACTGACATTTAAAGCTAAGAAAGGGGGAACTGACTCAGCCTGGTGGCACAGGCCTTTAGTCCTGGCAGTTGGGAGGTTGAGACTGGGGGATCTCAGTGAGTTTGGGACTAGTCAGGAGTACCCAGTTGAGACCCTGTCTCAAGAAAAGAAGAAAAGGAAACAAACATATTGTGGAACATTCCTTTACACTGTGTGAAGGTGTGTCACTGTGGTTGGTTTAATAAAGAGCTGAATGGCCAATAGCTAGGCAGGAGGTCTAGGTGGGACTTCAGGGCAGAGAGTTGCCAGGAAGACAGAGAGGAGTCAGTATGGGCAGTACAGAATAAAGGTAGCCGAGTCACATAAAAGAATGTAGATTAGTAGAAATGGGTTCATTCAAGTTATAAGAACTAGTTAGGAACAAGCCTAAGCGAAGTCTGAGCTCTCATAATTAATAATAAGTCTCTATATCTTGTTTTGTGAACTGGTGGCCAAAAGAAGTCTGTCTACACAAAAAAGGCACTGGGGGATGTCTCAGCTGTTAAGAGCAAGCACCCATGTTAGGCGGCTCCCTAACTGCCTGGAACTCCAGCTCCGGAGGGTCCAACACTTATGGACAAACACATAAACACATGTGCAAAATTTTAAATGGAGGGAAAAAAATCTTGAAGCAATAATCTGGAATATTTAGTAAAATGAGGACTGCCATTATGGCAAGCCCTAACCAATTTGACTGATGTCCTTAGGAGAGATTAGGAAGTGATAGAGACAGGGGCCCAGGGGGGTGCTCCCCTTCCTGTGAGAGAACAGAGGGCAGCTGCCTTGGAGTCAATGCGAGAAGGCTCCAAAGAAACCAACCCCACAGACCCCTCGACCTTGAACTCTGAGACTCTAGAACCCTGAGACCACCGATGTCTACATGTTCACCCCCAGTCTGTGGGGTTTGTTGCGGTAGCTCAGGAAAAGTAAAATGTTGGAAGTCATATTTAAGAAGAAGGCTGACAGTCCAAGCTGAAGCAGACATGAACATCACCTACTGGAGCTTAACCTGACTTTACAGTCTGGCTAAGTCCACACCGTCAAGTCACAGGTCACAGAGATGGAGACAAGCCCTCAGACCGAATGCCAGTCTTTTGTTTTGTTTTGTTTTGAGACAAGGTCTCACTATTTAGCCTTGGCCATCCTGTAACTCACTCTGTACACCAGGCTGGCCTCAAATTCACAAAGATCTGCTGCCTCTGCCTCCCAAGTGCTGGGATTAAAGGTGTGCGCCACCACTGCCTGGCTCCTTTCACTTTTGTTTTAAATCAATTTATGCCTTTTGGGGTATTTCCTACACTCGGTGTTCCCCCTCTTGGCCCACATATTCAACAGGAAGATGGAGAAGCACCCCACCACATCTGGCCTGTCACTGGGCAGACGCGTTGCCAAGCCAAGCCCAGTGGTGGAAATGGATTTTTGGCATCAGTCAGGGGTGGGTACAAAACTGGACGTTATCACTAATCCAATGACAGACCTTGGTCAAGTTACTTAAGTCATAAAGGAAGACAATAGCTTTCCCGTTTGATTCTTGACGACGATAATGTGTATGAGGCGGGGTCAACACCACAAACTCTGACCCACCCTCTTTCCGGCATCTGTCCTCTCCCCTGGCCAGAACACAGGGTAGCAGGACCTGGGCTTCCATCTCTGTCTCCACTAAAACATACCTGCCTCATTGAGCCGGGGAAGGGTGCTTTCTATCTGGCACCTGGGGGTGACTCACTGGCTCAGATTCTTCTGGTGGGGGCTTAATTTCTGCAGGTGGTTGGCTTGACAGAAGCCATTCCCTTCTTTGTCTCTCTAGAAAGTGCCAGCTGGGGCCACACCCAGCCGCAATGCTGCATGAAAACAAGACATTGAATATTTCAGCTCTCAGGCTGGAGAGAGCCTGGTGGGTAAATAGCAATCCTCAGGATCTGAGTTTTATTGCTATCACTCATTTCTCGCAGTGGAAGAACAGAACCCACTCCCAAAAGTTGTTCTCTGACCTCCACATTTGTGCCCGCCCCCCCACACACACACAATTTGTGACAAAAAAAAAATCCTAAGTCCACTTACACTATAGTACAAAACAAACACAAATAAATAAATAAATATTTCAGTTCTTTTCAGAAATGTCTATGTCTCTGCCTCCCAGGTCTGGGATTACAGGTGTCTGTGTACCACACCGGGTTCAACTACATAATCTTTTGTTTTGTTTTGGTTTTGTTTTTGTTTTTGGAAACAGGGTTTCTCTGTGTAGCTTTGGTGCCTGTCCTGGATCTCACTCTGTAGACCAGGCTGGCCTCGAACTCACAGAGATCCGCCTGCCTCTGCCTCCTGAGTGCTGGGATTAAAGGCATTCGCCACCACTGCCCAGATCAACTACATAATCTTTACCTAAGAACATGGCAGGTTTCTACACAGTTTGTGCCCAATTCTGAACAACCCATAAAACATCCTGCTTTAAGCTGGCCTCACATCCGCCTGGGAATGAGGTCCCTGCTTTTGTATCTGACAGCAAACACCCTGTGGCAAGTGTGGACAAGCAGGACACAGAGAAGTGCTGTGGCTGAGAGCACAGAAAGCAGAGACAGCCACATGTGTGGCTTTCAGGAAGTCACCAGCCCCTCTCAGCCTTAGCTGCCTTATCAAAAATATGCATAGGACATCTAATGAGCTGTTGGCCAGGCTGAGGTAAAGGCTGCTGGAGCCCGTGCATTGCCTGGACAGAATAATAATGAGTCTATAAAAGTTACCGTTTATTATTATCACTGTCATAAAAAACCTTTCTCCTAACGTATACTTTGCTGTTACAAGGAAATACCAGTTAACTGCCAGTCATTATTTTATCCTTTAGCTCCTAGTGTGTAGCATGGAAACAGTTATGGAGCCGTGGCCTTTGTGACTAGCTTTGCATTGTAAGCAAATAGCTAATCCCACCCAGAGAGCTAACCACTGCAACCATCTACAAACGGCTGCTTATAACTCAAAGCATGGTCCACTGTATTAGTCAGGGTTCTCTAGAGTAACAGAACACACAGAGTGAATCTCTCTACATATATAGAAAGTGGATTTAGGGGTTGGGGATTTAGCTCAGTGGTAGAGTGCTTGCCTAGCAAGTGCAAGGCCCTGGGTTCGATCCTCAGCTCTGGCAAAAAAAAGAAAGAAAGAAAGAAAGAAAGAAAGAAAGAAAGAAAGAAAGAAAGAAAGGGGATTTATTGTAATGATTTACAAGCTGCAGTTCAGCTAATCCAATAATGGCTGACTACAAACAGAAAGTCCAAGAAGAATCCAGTAGTTGCTCAGTCCATGAGGCTGGATGTCTCAGCTGGTCTTCAGTAGACACCAGAATCCTGAAGAAGTAGGTTCTAATGCCAGTGAAGGAATAAACTTGATATCAAGGCAAGGGCAAGCAGGTAAAGAGCAAAAGCTTCCTTCTTCCATGACCTTACATAGACTTCCAGCAGAAGGTGTGGCTCAAATTAGATCTCAATTAAAGATCTGGATTAAAGGTGTGTCTTCCTACCTCAAAGATCTGGATTAAAAGTGGATCTTCCTCCTTCAAACTAATCTAAAATCTCTCACATGTGTGCCGTGCCCTCCATTTCTGAGTTTTAGTTCCAGATGTAGTCAAGTTGACAACTAAGAAGAGCCACCACAGCCACTGGTTCAGACCAGAGTGTCACCTATAGCGGGACTCCTCAGCCTGGCCGCCATGCATGCTGGGTGAGGAAGCCCTTGTTGGAGGTAGTTGCCCTGTGCTTGGTAGGATCCTTTGCAGGACTTTGAGCCTTCATTCAAAGACACCACTTGCAGTCAACTCAGCTCAAAATGGGATGTTACCATATCCCTGTGAAATCAACTTACCCCATATGCTGGTTAGGTTTTGTCAGCCTGACACAAACCCAGACGTGTCTGGGAAGACAGCATCTCAACTGAAGATTTCCCCCCTCAGATTAGCACATGGGCATGTCTCTGAGCTATTTTCATGATCTCTGTTGATAGGAAAGAGCCCAACCAACTGGACAGTGCCACCCTTGGGCATTGGGGTCCGGCCTGTATAAGGAAAGCAGCTGAGTAAGCTATGGGAAGCAGGCCAGTCAGCAGTGGTCCTCCATGGCCTCTGCTTCGGTTCCTGCCTCCAGGTTCCTGCCTTGAGTTCCTTGGCTTCACTCAATGATGGACTGTAACTTGTAAGTCAAAGAAGTGGTCTCCTCCCTCAAGTTGCTTTTGGTCACAGTGTTTATTGCAGCAACAGAGAAGCCAACCAGGACACCCCCTAATGGACAGCCAATGGTCTTATCATAGATATTGGGTATTAGCTATAAGCGAAAAAAAGAAAGTATAAGCTCAGCCAGCAGGCAGGGCTGAGTCAGTGGGCTGCCATCAGGTTAACAGAACCACTGTCCACAGACCAGATGTCTTTGGATTGGCTGATTCCTAGGCCATGTCAAGTAGGGTTTATATTCTTCGTGGGTTGTGGTGAGCCTTTGGGTGAAGCATCTTGGAAGAAACTCAGATGAAAGGTTACATCTGGGACATGAAGTGCACGGTGGCAGCTGGAAGTAGCTGTGTGGTATTTGGAATGTCATTGGCCCCCATAAGCTCATATGGAATGGCACTATTAGGGTGTATGGCTTTGTTGGAGGAAGTGTGTCACTGTGGGGGTGGGCTTTGAGTTCTCTTTTGTTTAAGCTTCACTAAATCCACTTCCGGTTGCCTACTGATCAAGATGCAGCCGGCTCCCTGTCTGCCTGCACACTACCACATTCCACCCTGCTGATAATGGACTGAACCTCTACTGTAAGTGAGCCACTCCAGTTAAACGTTGTCCTTTGTGAGAGTTGCTGTGGTCATGGTGTCTCTTCACAGCGGTAGAACCCTGACTTAGACAGGTGGCTGTTCCCCGAGGTGGTTATTCCGATGCCGCTGCCTCCGTTGTGTTGGCCAGTGGGTGTTGTGTTTCACGCACACTAGCCTTGGAGATTCTGCTGTCTTTACACACATTACTGCCTTCTCCCCTACCTCCCCAGGCACAGCACGAAATCATTTTTCAGAAGGTTCTACTCTATTGGAGATGAAAACATAGTTCTTGGCTTTTGCAAAGTGGGTTTTCAGAGCATCTCTCTATCCCCTCAAATGTCTCTGTATTAGAAATACCCCATTCTTAGGGCTGGGGAGATGGCTGAGTTGATGACATCCTGGCTGGGGCAGCATGAAGACTTGAGGTCCCCATAACGTACATAAAGAAAGCTGGGTGCAGTGCTGGGAAGGAAGAGGCAGGAGGATCCCTGGGCCTTCATGGTCAAAAGCAGGAATAACTATTCCTCTTTGGTAGGAATCGCTCAGTTGCAGCTCACCTACAAGATTCACACATAGTGCATCGGTTTTGAATTTTTGTTTGTTTGTTTGTTTTTTGTTTTTTTGAGACAAAAGGTTTCTCTGTGTAGCTTTGTGCCTTTCCTGGAGCTCACTTGGTAGCCCAGGCTGGCCTCGAACTCACAGAGATCTGCCTGGCTCTGCCTCCTGAGTGCTGGGATTAAAGGTGTGTACCACCACCACCTGGCTCGGTTTTGAAACTTTTGAATTTCACTGCTACGTAACTGGGCAGTTTAGAATTTGGGGCAGCTGGACATGTGGCTGGAGCCAGGTCCTCAGAATCTATCTCACAGTTCTCCTGAGCTTCTGGCATGTCATCTCTCTTGATTGGTAAAAATGGTGGGCTTTGCAGATTATAGCACAGGAAAGAACCATTGCCAGATGTGGTTTCAACCCTGTAAAAGGCCTCAGACTAGCTCTGCTTGGGTCTAACGGTCAAGCCTCTTCCTGATTCCACTGAACGGGGGTTCTCTACTTGGGGTAACACACTCACCTCTGCAGGGCCTGGGGCCCCAGGAGAGGAGTGATTGGCAGGTTCTCCAGCATCACAGAGACAGAGGCAGCTCCAGAAGAAGGGCATGTGAGCGGCACTAAGAACTGTGCTTCCCTACCGCCACGGGGCCCACGGATCTGCACTGCAAACCCATCCAGCTTCTGGGATTTCTCCAGCTATTTCTTGTCCTGGGCAGTGTTGCCCATATACAGCAAATAACCTTAATGCCTGTCATTCACCTCCTACTCTCCTGCCTCGGGTTCTTACCACTCCAGACCCTTGTCATGTTTTTCTTCTCTTCTCTTTCGCGGAACCTAGGGAACAAGATGGAAGGGCTCCCTGTGAGCTACAGAGCTAGTTCTCAGACGACCCTTCCTTCCCCATTAATGCTGGCCTTGACCCAGACTTGTAGACTGGAACCCTCTCTGTGTGTCGAGCTCCTTCTGGGAAGATCCCCTTGTCTTTGGTGCCATCGCACCCTAGGCAAGGTCGGGTGAACACTCTCCAAATGCTCCTACCAGGTTAGGCAAGACAACTCATGCACACGCAAGCAGGAATCACTGCTGAGTGGCTTTCAAGTGGATTCTTGTATTCTTGACTCCGTTTTCTGGCTAAGTTTTCTCTGGACACGGTTATTAGTTAGTTACTTCAAATAGCATATTGACCTGAGGGTCCCTCCTGGCTGCGTAGAATTAGCATTTTTATTGCCTCATAGTCATCTGAACAAACAGCTCAAGGATGGCACCAGCCTAATGACCCACTCAGGGTCATACAATCCTGTCCTCCCTCTGGCAGACAGAAGCTGCTATTCTGGATCCTTATTGGAGCCTTTAGAAGCTGGGGATGGAGCTGTACCCAGAGACACAGTCATGGCCTTTGCTTTGGTGTTGGCCTTAGCCTCTGGCCAGCTACTGAGACCTTGGCAATGTGGGAAAAGTGAGTGGCCCAAGCTTATTTTGCGCAGCGGAGGGAGGGTGATTGGACTTGCATTGAGTGTCTTCTTGGACTTTTATGAGGGCCCTGATAGTCTCAGCTCCTACACTCAAAGCTCCCCTGTTGGTGGCTGTGTCATCTTCAGACAGACATCTCCTTCGCTTTAGAAGAGTTCATTTTGACTGAGGTTTCTTGATGGCACTTTTGTGCCATTTTCTGGTTATGAATAGTGTGGTTTTCAGATTTGGCTGTGTCTATGTGGAAACCTGGGAGTCCCAAAATGCCAGGGACCAAAAGAAGAGGTCCCAGAACCAAAGAGAAAGTTCTTAAGTAGAATTACCTTGTCACCACAAAGACCAAAAGTGACAAATTGGTCTCTTTGGTTTGTTTTTCCTTTGGGAAGCTTTGATCTGACTTTTTCTGTTCCCATGGAGGTTGGAGAGACGGCTCAATGAGGTGTCTGCCAGGCAAGCTTTCATAATCTACATTAAAAACACAAACTTGGACATGGTACTATACACCTATAACTCCAGGGCTGGTGGTGCCAGGCAGAGATAGGCAGATTCCTGATGCTCATAGGTCAGCCAGACTAGCTGAACTCATTGAGGGACCCTGTCTCAACTAAACGATGTAAGGAGGACCTGAGATATGGCCTGGTGGGTAAGGGCACTTGTTAGGAAGCTTGATGACCTGGGGTCAGTCCTCAGCATCCTCATGGCAGAAAGATAGAATGATTCCCACATGTTTTCCTCTGATTTCCAAATGCACACTTTTGCAGGCATACACACACACACACACACACACACACACACACACACACACTCCAAATAAATGTGTTTTTAAAAACTTGTTTAAGCCAGGTGGCGGCGGCGGCGGCGGCGGTGGCGGCGGCAGCGGCAGCAGCAGCAGCGCAGCAGCGGAGGCACACGCCTTTAATCCCAGCACTCAGGAGGCAGAGCCAGGTGGATCTATGTGAGTTCGAGGCCAGCCTGGGCTACAGAGTGAGTTCCAGGACAGCCACCAAAACTACACAGAGAAACCCTGTCTTGAAAACACCAAAAAGAAACAAACAATAACAACAATAAAAAATTTGTTTAATACATTAAAGGTGGAGAGCAACTAAGGAAAACTTCTAACTCTGACCCCTGGCCTCCACAGAGGTATACACACACGTGCATATGACCCCCACACATGCACACAGCCATGTTAAGAAGTGTGAACATCGCATGTCCAACATCCTGTACATACATACATACTGTATGCAAGGAGTACAGTAAAGAAACTGCCATCACAACCGCTCAGTGGTGCAGCTAAGGGGGAGTTTTTTATTGTAAGGAGAGAGAGAGACAGACAGACAGACAGACTATCTAGAGGCATTTATGGCCAGGACTATGTGCAAGGGAAGGGAGAATGGCAAAACAAGAGAGAATAGTGAGGAGCAAGGGAGAGAAAGCAGTGAGGAGAGAGGGCGCAGGGCCAGGGAAACCGAGCCTCTGGGAGGAGGGAAGCCTGGAGAGGCCAACCTGGACTTTGGAATGTACGATGAGTGCCTGTGAGTAGGGACTGGGGGAGTCTTTGATATGCAGCTGCAGATGTCTGTCCACGGAGCCACCTTGTCCCTCCTGCCAGAGGTGCGGGGAGGGATGGGCTGCTTTGGGCAGATGAGGACCAGTTTCACAAGGTCCTGAGGAGTGCTAGCTTTTGAGCTCATTTCTGGATATTTGGACTGCCCGAGACCTAGCATATACCAACAAATATTTAGAAGAATAAAAAGAGGAGCAGGAGGAGGAAAATTGTAGGTGATTTTTTTTAAGCTTATAAATGAAACATCAACGTTCCATTGTGGGTAGCTGTTAACATGCCAATTGACTGTGGGTAGAATTTTAAAAGTTGAGGGACAGAGACCTTAGCTTAGGCTATTGTGAGCTAAAGTATGTTTGTGATGTTGCCTGAATGTCTGCACCAAGAAATTTCTTCCCATACTTGGAATGCATCACCAATCAAAACCAACAATCTGTTGGCTGTTAACTGTGGGCAGCTTCTCAACACCAGCATGGCCTTGTTCACCTGTGGAGAACTTGTCGGCTCCTGTCCCTCCGCCCTGCTTACCTGCTGACTCCCTTACTGAAGCTCACAGATGTCATCACTACCCCTTATCTGCACATCTTTCCTCCATCTGGATCATGTCGGGTACTTATTTCCAGTGATTGCTGGGGCAGCCACCCAGGAGCCTCACCCGGAGCCCCTTGTCTAAACACCAGTGTCCTAAACAAAGCAAGAGAAGGGCAGATGTCATTCGGCAACCCTGTTTATCTCTCCTGAGTGTGACACCATAGGGTATAATCTCAGCACTATTCCTGTAATCTCAACACCGAGAGCCAAGGCAGGTAGAACGCATGCCTGGATGACACAGGGAGATCCTGTTTCCAACGGAAAGTTTTAAAGGGGGCTGAGGACATAGCTTGGCAGGTTAACTTTTGCCTAGTATGTGTAGGATCCTAGAAAATGTTTTAAATAAAACAATGCTCACCATGTGTTCACGTGTTCAAAATCCCTCTTAAGCACGATTCCAGTTCATTATCAGTGTCGTCCCGTAGGATGAGCATTATAACTCCCCCTCTTGCAGAAATGCAAATGGAAAGTGGGAGTGCTTGAAGGGTTTGCCCAAAGGGCCTTATCAACCCATAGAAGGTACCAAAGTCCAGGTCCTCCAGAGCAATGTGCTGCTGGAAGATAAACTCGCTTCTGTCCAAAAGTCACACGCTCTGCAGAAAAGACATCTGCAGAAGTGATGGCCAAATCTTCCTGAGGCTGATTTGAGACGCTCAGCAAACTGGGACCAAGACAAAAAGGAAGAGAAACTCCCAAACCACACAGTAGTCAAACTGCAGGGAATCAAAAGGAAAAATTAATCTGAAAGCAGCCAGAGAGAGAAAAACAGGTATCACCGTGGGGGAAAAAACTACATTAAGAAGGCTTTGTGTAGGGCTGGAGAGGTGGCTCAGCGGTTAAGAGCACTGGCTGCTCTTGCAGAGGACCCAGGTCCAGTTCCTGGCCTCCACGGTACTCATCAACCATCAGTAGTGGATCAGATGCCCTGTTCTGGTCCTCCTAGGCACTGCACGCACATAGTGCACATACAACACATACCTAGGCAAACGCTTAAACACATGATTATTTTTTAAAAGAAGCCTTTCTAGATTTTCAGAGAAAATATTGTATCATGACAATCTTAACTTTTATATTTGGGAAGTGCTGCAAAGTGAACCTAGGGCCTCACATATACTACACTCTTCCATGCTGGGCTACCCCTCCAGCCCCAGGATGATCTATTTTAAAGTAGAAGAGGGGAAAAACCCACAAAATTATTAACCTAAATTTTGTATTGGGCCAAAAATATCCTAAGGGTTCCCCAGATGATGAAATGAATTATTCAGATGTGGCTGGACCAGGAGGCCTCTAAGGTGATCGACGGAGTCACCCACTGATAGAGTTGTGATCTAACAGCACTGTTGGGAGGTGATGGAGACTCGGATACTGGTGGGAGCAGCAAACTGTGAGCGAGCCTCAGGGAAGACACGTTTTATGGCCAGCCCCTTCAGTTCACTCTACTTTCATCTGCACAGCCCCAGAGGCAGTGGAAGCTGAGCTCTCTGAGAGCAGACAAACGCCTCCCCGTCAAATATGTGGTCACATGGGTTCACGATCAATGTCATTGTTTTCGTTTGTTTGTTTGTTTGTTTTTTCAGGTAGACACCAGTTAAAAATTTCACTTCATTGTACAACGTATCTCCAGATATTTTTCATGTTCTAAAGCAATAGCTCTATAGCAATTAAGCAACCACTCTGATTCCCCATCTCCCCAGCCCTGGTGGCCACACTCTATTCAGTGATTCCCTAACCTGACAAATGCCCGTCCAAGCAGATTTATTCAGCAGCTGATGACTTGCGTCTGGCTTATATTTCAGTACACTGGAATGTGCTAAGAGTGGGGGGTATTCATTGAATGCTTACATCAATCACAGATATTTCCTCATGGATTTGGCTGGCATTCTCTGTGTGGAGAGCAGAGGATGCCCTGAGTGAATGTATAAGTAGTGATGAAGTTGAGTAAATGTGCTTTATTGATATGAACACAGCCATGTAGAGGACCCCCGGTGCTTCGGACCCGTGGAAATGGGAAGGCCTTTCCCTGGTCCAAGTGGGAATGTTGACAGAGCACACACAGTGTCAACCACAGCTTCCTCCCCTGGAGGCTTACAGCCTGAGACTGCTCCCCTAAACAAACCTCACATGGAGACTGGCTAACCCCTCCCGCTGTGCTGTGTGCGATAACCACACTGCATCTCCACGTTGCATAGTGGGTGCTCTCCATCAGAGCAAGCACAGCCCGCCTGAGCCAGCTCTTCTGTGTGTGCATCTGGTGTTTCTTCAGTGTCTTTCATTTCCCTTGCTGCCCGAGTCAGGTCCACAGAAGCCTTCCTTTTGCTCTTGTGGGGAGCACAAGGGTGTAAATGCTGTTGTCAATGTTTTTGACCATGGAGCCGGTGGTGGCATCGCTAGGTTACATTTTTGTTCTGTTTTTAGTTTTGTTGCTGTTTCTCTCTCTCTCTCTCTCTCTCTCTCTCTCTCTCTCTCTCTCTCTCTCTCTCTCTGATTTTTCGAGACAGGGTTTCTCTGTAGCTGGCCTCGAACTCACAGAGATCCACCTGCCTCTGCCTCCTGAGTGCTGGGATTACAGGCGTGCGCCGCCACCGCTGCCGCCGCCACCGCTGCCGCTGCCACCGCCACCGCTGCCACCGCCGCCGCCACCACCACCACCACCTGGCTCCATTTTATTTTCATTGTTTGATTATTTTGCAAGAGGAATGCCTTTGTGCATCTTTTATAAAATTAAAGATAAGTGGAAAGGTAAGTCTGGATAGATGCTGCTCAAAAGAGACCAGATGATTACAGCATCCAATTATCATTAGTGATGATTTTTAAGGTCCATGAATAATCACCAGCCTTGTTTGGGGAGTGCCGATACCTGCCCACTTAACAGATCACCATAGTGGTGATGTGTGTTGCTTTGGACAACAGAATATGAGCAGAAATGCCCAGGTGGGTGTTTAGGGACTAGTGTGTGATTTTTCCGTTGCTGGGTGACCAGCAATGTCTCAAGCAGAGGCTGAAGTGGTAGCTGGGTCCCAAAGGAGACTGTACCGTCACATTCTCCTCCTCCTCTCTTCTTGAGATTGGGGACCAACCTAAGGACTTCACACGTCCAGCCTGTGCTCCACCGTAGAACCACATTCCCACCTTGTAGTCAACTTCTTATGGGTATGAAGCTAGAGAGCAAAATCAGCCTTGGTGCCTGCAAACAGGTTTACTTTTAACATCACAGAATATTCTGTCCTGTCTGGGACAAGATGTTTCCTGAAGGGGTCTGGAGAGACACCCAGAGTTAGGAGCATGTGCTGAACTTTCAGATGACCCAAGTTCTGTTCCCAGCACCCATGGCAGCAGTCAAAACCACCTGTGACTTCAACTCAGGGGACCTATTGTTCTCTCTCTCTCTGTCTCTCTGTCTCTCTGTCTCTCTGTCTCTCTGTCTCTCTGTCTCTCTCTCTCTCTCACACACACACACACACAATTAAAATGCACTTTTAAATGTTTCTTTACATTCCATCCTTGGGGTAGGAATATAGCAATCTGAAACTCATGGCCTCTTCTCCATTTCTCAGCCTCACCACCCACACCACTGCCGCTGCCTCCTCCCTGCCCTCCTCCCCCTCCTCTTCCCCCCCTCCTCCCTGCCCTCCTCCCCCTCCTCCCCCCTCCTCCCTCCCTTCCTCCCCCCCCCTCCTCCCCCCCTCCCCCTCCTCCCCCTCCCCCTCCCCCCTCCCTCCCCCCTCCCCCCTCCTTCCCCTTCTCCCCTCCTCCCCCCTCCCCCTCCTCCCCCCTCCCCCCTCCTCTCTCCCTTGCTCTTCTCATTTTCCTCCTCTCCTCTTTCTCCTCCTTCCCTGTCTCTTCCTTTTAGGTAGGAGATATATGGTGCTGGGGACCAAACCTAAGACCCCACACAAGCTGGGCAGGAGATCTACCACTAACCGGCATTCTCAGAACCTCGCGAGTGTCTTGAGGATATATGTGTTCATTGTCCCCACACCAAGGACGACTTCCAACATCCGCGCTGCATTCGAGGAAAGGCACCACCACTCTCGGCCCCTCAAGAGTCACCAGTAAGTCTTCCAGTGACAAAAGGCACAGCCCTGAGCACTCTGTACAGTCTAATATTATTTGCACCAGATGTATTAGACCATACGAAAGTGCAGCCTTTCCTTTCCATCCTCCCTCTCCACCTTAAGGCTGAGGAATTAAGTGCCCAACTCATGAACTCTCTTCCTAAGTGCAGTCTGGAGTGGCTCCATCCAAGTCTGAGCTGTGAGCCTTCCTGATAACGGAGGGCTTATCGACCCATCACTTTTGGAGAGCATCGAGCGTAGAATACAGCTGCTGTCTGCAACCAAAAAGGGACAGACCTTCCCAGAGGAACCAAAGTGCCCTGCTAGGTTCAAAGTTTACCTAGCTAATTTATGGGGGGAAGGAACTGAGTCCTGGAATCTGCCGGAACAATGGAAATGTTCCATTTATGCTCGCTCTGGTCTCCGTGTGCATTCCAACCTCAAGAGTTCTGACAGAAGATTATGCAAGAAAAGTTATTTTGGACAAGCCATGGCAATGGCACACTGAATCATTACCTGGCCAGGAAAGAAAGTCTGATATTAACTCCCAGGAAGTAGGTATTAAACCCAGGGCACTGGATTCTGCCAGCACATCTTTCTCTTTCTGGCTGGTCTCCACCTGGCTTGAAATGCTAACACTAATGTTGAGAAACTGATGGCACATCTTGAAGACTTCATGTTGCCCAGGCTTCTTCGAAACAGGTTTTTGCTGAAAGTGCCGATGCTCGAATCTTAATGAAGCTTTCCCAAGAACATGGTTTTACACATGTCTGAAGTCAGAGGTGAGACCCAGGAAGGGGCGTCTCCTCTTGATATTTCCTGTGTTTGGTGCTGTGATCCTCTTGCTGCACTGGGTCATCAGCATTACCTTAATTAGCATCCATCCTCCTTCTGCAAAAGACAGGCATGCTCTACGAGGCAAGAGTGGTACCCTGGAAAGAAGACTTCAGAATTCCAGCTCTGACTTAACAGGTTCCCAGGCATGTCTTAGCATCTCTGGCCTTAGCTTTTTTCTTCTTTTTATATAAGAGCAAAAGCACTGTGGATTATATATTACCTGATTTGTTAAGACACATGTCATGACCACATCAGGATAAAATGTAGTTGAAGTTGTGACTGAGAAACAGATCAAAGACACACTTAATAAGGACGATGAAAGAGGAGAATAGTTACAATTGGGTGGGAACACCATCCCTACCCATCGTTGGTAGTTAGAGTTGGGGACTTGAGGGTGCTAAGGGAGCCATCTTGAAAATATAACTGTTGCTTGAAATTTAAAGCGTATTTGGTTATAGCTACATTGAATTTTTGTAAGTTACATAACTACTATGACATATATAAGATCCTATCCCTCTCATATATTATGATTTTATAAATTTATTTTTGTTTTATTTTGTGTATGGATGTTTTGCCTGCATATGTATGTGCTCTATGTGTTTGCAGTACCCACAGAGGCCAGAAGAGGGCATTGGATCTCCCAGAAGTGGAATTATAGATGGCATGAATCACCAAGTGGGTGCTGGGAATTGAATTAGGGTCCTCTGGAAGAGCAGCAAGTACTTTTAACTCTTGAGCAACCTCTCAAGCCCCCTTCCACTGTCTTCTTCATCTTCCAAGGTAAAGTCCCTGCTAGTGAACAGCATTAAAGAGGAAGAACTTCTCTAGTGGGATCTACTTCTGATGTTTCCACCAAGGGACTACCCTGTGCCCTGATGGATGGGCAGAGCAGACTAAGTGAGCACCACTCTCTTTAGTGAGGACCAAGGAGGAGCATCCTTTCCTGTGGACATCTTTTTAGATTTGCTGCTGATTGGCAGAGGACTGGGTCCTGGAGACATTCCTGGTAAAACTGTTAAACTGAGGGGGGCAGGTGTGTGCCATGGCACACAGGTAGAGATTGGAGGACAACTTGGTGGAATCAGTTTTCTCTTTCTACCATGTGGGACTGGGGGCATCAAAGTCAGGTGATCGGGATTGGTGGCACTTGCCTTAACCTGATGAACCATTTTAGACACTCTGTGTATGGTTCTTATTTATGTTTGTGAAGCTTTGTGAAGTTTCTCTCCCTTATTTACATAAAAGCAACTTTGGGTTCTCCAACTCTGCTGAAAGAAGAAGAAGAAGAAGAAGAAGAAGAAGAAGAAGAAGAAGAAGAAGAAGAAGAAGAAGAAACCCAACTTTTAACTACCAGCAAGACATTGGGAGGAAGTAAATATTTTTAATTACATCCTTAATTTCCAAAGAATGGCTTAATGTGCTTAGTCATGCAAAACATGAAAATGCATTGAAGAAAATGTAATTTCAAGTATCATTGGACAGAAACAAATAAAGAAGATTTGGTTCAACAGCAATTTCCATTTCCTTCAGTTTGCAGCTTGAGAACACCGTGTGTCTTCTTCATCCGCCAGCTCGAAGAGCTGCTGGGTGTGGCGCAGGCTGGAAGGCCTGCTTTGAGGACTGTCCTTAGGGAAAAGAGAGCATGAAAGCAGAGTCTTCCTCACTCGGTCTCCGTGGAAATGGTAGCCATGGAACATGTGCTCCCAGGAAGCAGGTCTGGCCCTGCGCAGCTCTTGCATGGTCAATACCCTCTTACCAGAGACTAAAGCATTTCTGCAGATAAAGCAAAATGGCCAATTATCAGTGCAAGGCTTTCCTCGGACTCCTACTTCCTGATAGGTGTTTTCTGGAATTCACGTCTAGGGAGTGATGAGAAAAAAATAAACATAATTCCAAATTTATAAAGCATTAAGGAGGAAGACTGACTCATTTTCCAAGGCAATGTGCATTTTCTATATTGCTGAAATGCTGTGCTCATGGGGAATACATTAGAAAGGGCAGAGACTTCTAAGCTATGCATTTTTGTGTTTCAAGGACAAATACATCTGTTGTGTGGGGCAAGATGCGCCCGGATTGAGAGCATCATGGACCAGTGACTCCCAAGATGAGAACTGATGTTTTTGTATCTGAAATTGACGTTGCTGGAAACATCATCATAACAGCAGAGGAAAACTATCTCCCAGAATCCCTGTACAGTTGAGAGGTTAAGACAGACGCTAAATTGATTTTCTAATCACAGGCATCTACATGTCTCCTTACAGAAAGTGAAAACCCATCAAACAAGAAAACATTCTTCGCAGAGCCCCATAAAGGACAGCGGTGGTGCAAATTGGCCCTTGCTGGGAGCTTATGGGGAGGGTAGCCACTGCCCACCAGCTCTTGAGTAGGGCAGAGAGAACTCTGAAAGTTATTAAGCTCCAAGGATTTGGCAGCAAGTCTTCTGCCCTCTAACTAAACTCTAGGTGTTCTGACATTGCATTGGAGGTCTCAGAGTCGAGAGTTCAGTGCTATGTAACCTTGAACATGTTGCTTCTCTGAACTAGAGTTTTTGTGACTTGCTTCTGGGGCACGTGGATACACTATAGAATACACTTGTGGCAGGAGCTAAGTGTAATCCCCGAGGGAAGAATACACGTGACTTCCTGGATGTATCTGGTAGGATCTCTGTAATGAAGTACCACAGAACAGGGCGGTTATACCTTCTTCACTCTAGAAGCTGGGAGTCAAAGCTCCTGGCAGGGCAGGCTTGCCTCTGAGGGTTCTGTCCTTGGTTTGCAGGTGGCTGCTTCCTGACTGTCCTTAGGTGACTGTCCCTCTGCCCACGGTCACTCTGTCTATTATTATTATTATTATTATTATTATTATTATTATTATTATTATTAAGATACAGTTCTATTGGCTTAGAACCTCGTCCCGTGACCCCATTTAACCTTAATTATCCCATCAAAGACCATGTTTCCCTTACTGTTCTACAAGCTGGCTAGCTAGCTACATAGAATAGGGATATCCACACATTCATGTAAAGAGCTTAATTGGAGTTACCCTACACAAGGGATCATCTTCATCCCAGAAACCAGAGGCTGCCAAATAAAAAGCCCAGTGTCAGGTGTTGGTCAGAGGTATCCCAGAGACCTCCAAAACAACTCAGGCTGTTGCCACTGCTCGTGGTTGCCCGGCAGAACTTGATGGTAAAGTCCCATCACTTAAGATACCAACATAGCAGTCTCAAGCCATGGAGAAATCAGTTTCCCGCTACTGGCTACTGTAAGGTGCTATGCAGGCCACTGGGGAAGAGTCTCACACAGCTGTGAACCCGGAAGCTACAATAATAAGCAGTATGGCAAGATGTGCCCGTGGGTGTGGTAGCGGCAAAATGTCCCTTTCTGATTGGATTTAAGCTTCATTTCCCAGGAGGAAACACAGCCTGGTACCATACATCTGACCAAGAACCCACGGGTAAAGGTGCTTTCCCTTAAGCTGCATGGAGAAAGGACAATCTGTGGAGCCCGTGTGGTAGAAGGAGAGAACTGACTTTGGCAAGTTGTCTTCCGATCTCCACTCATGTCTGTGGTGGCCTTTCCAGTAAATAATAAAATCCAATTACCAAAGGCTAGTTGGTAGTTAAAACCCTGTCCAAAAAAAAAAAAAAGAATAGGGTCTCATGGTGGGTGAGCCAGAAAGATGTGGAGGAGTAGATGTTGAAGCAATGTGAATTTGGATATTATTCTGAAGTCTAGTTCTACTATTCAAGGTCTCACAGAGGAAACAGGTACACTCTTTTTTTTTTCCCCTCCCTCTGTATAGCCTTGGTTGCCTGGAAATTCACTCTGTCGCCCAGGCTGGCCTCAAACTCATAGAGATCCGCCTGCCTCTGCCTCCTGAGTGCTGGGATTAAAGGCGTGTGCCACCACTGCCTGACATAGGTGCACTCTTAAAATGAATGAAATGGGTTTAACAAAGGGATTGCTTTAAAATGTGGATAGGATTGAGAGAAAGAACACAGGATGGTGCAGTGTCCTGGGCCAGCACCTGCAGGGACCCATCATCCCTGGATAGCAGATTTGGTGACATAATTTACCAGGCCAAGTGCAAATGGGGAAATGTAGAGTCTTTGTTAAGAAACTAGTGAAGATTGGAAACACCAGGAGGCCGAGCAGTAAGCCAAGCTTGGAGCCGTTCTGAGCAGTGGGTGTGGGAAAGGGAGGGAGGCATAGATAGCCCGCCCTTGTGCAGGTTGAACGCCCACGGAGCCGGCCTTGCCTGGTGAAGCAGAAACTACTGGAAAATAGATCTAAGCCATCTCCCCCCCCCCCTTCTGCCTCCCGTGGCCTGCACTGGAGTAGCACAGCCCAGGAGTCTGGCTGAGGCTATGCATAAGGGTCAGCTGTGGGTGGGAATGCGGACACGGAGTTTGGGAGGGCAAACGGAATGCGTGGCTCAGCTGCAGCCCTGGACTTGTCCACTTTATTTTATAGAGAACATTTTTGCAGCAAGGAGGACTATGGATTGAGGAGCCTGCAGGCGAAGGACCAATTAGGAGACCATCATGACAGTTCTAAAGTTGCTTTTTTTTTTTTTTTTTTCTTAGCACAACTGACAGCAAGAAATAGATTCTGTATTTATACTGGGGACCAGAAGTAATCCATGCACGTAGAGGAACCCAAAGCCCGGAAACAAGGAAAACCCAAAGCCCGGAAACAACGGTGCCCTCTCTAGATGAAATGATACAGTCTTACTAGGAGCCAAACGCTGGGTTTCATTCTAAGATGCTTGTGCCCATCATTGACATTGACTCACTGAATTGCAGCTTCTGGTTAAACAAACAAACAAACGAAACTCACAAAACCTGGACTCCATTTTTAGGTTCCCAAATAGCTTTTTAGGTCTTCATTGCTGATTGTCCATCCCCATACTCCCCCTTCTACTGCCCCCCACTCCATTTAACCCCCCCCCTGTGCCATTGGCCCAGATCACTCCTGCATTCCAGCCCCTTCCTTGGTTACTTAGGACTTTCCTGCCTTCTGTGACATGCCAATTTAAACACCGATCTAGCAGGTTACAGCTAGTACCCACATACGAGAGAGAACATGCAGAATTACCTCACTCAGAATTATTATGCCTAGCTCTATCCATTTATCTGCAAATTTTAATTTTCTTTACAGCTAAATGTAATATTCCATCGTGTATGTGTAACACAGTCTTGTAATGGACAAGTAAGCTGTTGCCAATGACTGTTTATTGTGAATGAATATGAATGAGCAAGTATCTCTGTAGTAGGACATAGAGTCCTTTAGGAGTCCGCTGGGGAGTACTGTAGCTGGATCATGTGGTAGATCTGTTTCCAGCTTTTGGAGGAACCACTACGCTGATTTCCACAGAGGCTGCAGTTTGCCCTTCCATCAACAGTAACTAGTGTTCCCCTTTCTCTACATCCATAGTGACATTTTGGGTTTTAATCTTAACCATTCTGACTGAGGTAAGATGAAATCACAAAGTCTTTTGAATTTACAAAAGGGTGTTGACCCATCTTTTTTCAGTAGATGGGGATTAATACAGAGCTGAATAACTGGTCAATGTACAGAGAATAAGACAGAGGCATGCTCTGCTCTAAGTAGGACAGCTGTACCCCACCATTCCACTCAAGATTCAAGGATCACTCCCGGGAGAGGAGCAGAAAGAGTGTCCAAGACAGAGGTAGCGCCTATCTCCAGCCACAGAGGGTTTGCTAGATGTGACAGGACCGTGCACGCTTGAATTCGAAGCAGCTGTGACCGCATGCACAAGGCTTGGGTAAGTTCACGCCAACCAAACTCTCAGCATGGTTGGGAGGGGCTCATGAAGTCCCGCCCCTAGCTGGGGAGCCAATAGCAACTGATGGCTGCTGGGGACGGGAGTCCGTTTTCTTCAGGGATGAGGTCTGTGGTCTGCAGGAGAGGCTGCTCATGCTCAGCAGATGGCTCTACATACAGACGGCACTAAGTAGACTCTGGATTTGAAAACAGATCCCTTGAAACTGGGAGCAAAACGGGGTGGAACTATAGGGGAGGAACAGAAGAGACAGAAACCAGGCACGGGTGGATTTATTTGGAGCAATAGCCAGGCATGGTGGCACACGCCTTAATCCCAGCACTCACGAGGCAAGGGCAGGCAAATCTCTATGCGTTTGAGGCCAGCCTGGTCTATATATTGAGTTCCAGGACAGCCAAGTCTATATTGTGAGACAAAAATAAAAACGGAACACACCAGTCTAAGTGGTGGAATGTGGTAGACAGAGTGGTGCCATCCTGCCCTCCAGAACGTTCTTGTACTAACCTGAGACCACATAACCTCACACAACTGAGCTGAGCAGAGCTGGTTATGTTATGGTCTGGAGATGGGCATGGTCTCTTGGGTTATCTGGGTGTGGAGTTCAGGAAACAAGAGGAACATAGTTTTGTACACATTTCAATTTTATCCTGTGACCTATACAACTTCTGAACCCTAGAACATGGCGATAACATGGAGTGTGTGCTGTTAAGCCACCAACTTCACCGCTGTATTTGGATTTCTGATTAACACAGCATGCTTTTTAGAGCAACATTCCTTTTGTTCAATCTGGTATCCTGGGTCCCAGCATCCTCACTGCCTTAGAAATGCCTCACTGGACTCCTGAAACTTTCCAGGCAATGCTACTGAGGCTGATGAGGGTCACCCCATGATTGCATGGCTTTCCAGACAGATCTGGCTCTGCAGCCCGCATTGCTTCCTCTGCATGCCCTCTGCAAAGCATCCATGCACCATTCCGGGTCTGTTTTTCAATGCCTGTCTTTTCAAGGCAACTCTCGAGGGTGGTAGTCTCTGGAGGGTGCTCCGTCGTTCTTTGTGTTGGCAAACTCCAGCATTCTTTTGCTGAGCATCTGAACTGCTCACTTGCATGTTGAAAGCATAGTTGTGTATTGCACCTCAGGCGAAAGCTTGTGAAACCTGTTCAAATGTTCTGTTTCAGCGGTGTTTTATATTCCAGGCCAGTAGCAACAGGCAGGTGAAGCTGCCGACAGACACTATCTGTGCATACAGCCTGAATGAGTTCCTAATTACAGTGTCCCATTGGACTGGGGGGTGGGAGGCTGGAAACTGTTCCAAAGGTTCTGACCCCTCGGGGCAGAGCAAGCTTCGCAGTTGAGAGGGTTTTGCTCGCTGAGTCACAGGGCATGGAATTTGCTCTAAGCGTTAAACCTGCATACAGGAGCCTAGCAGGCCTGTTTTAAGTGCACCTCAGACGGCCTGCAGATCGAAAGGGTGGGTGAAGGTTCCTTGAGCTTCGCTGGGACGGTCCTTCCGGCTGCAAGTCCTCTCTGATGACAGATACCCTACCTGCTCCCTCCTGCGTCAGTGGCAAAGCCCAGGCAGGGGCAGAGCCAGGCTCAGTGTTAGTGATGCCCCCTGAGCAGCCTGCTTTCCCTTTGGGGGTCTAGGGATGCCAGATTTAACCAACAAAGCCTGGCACGGGGCATACACCAAAAACGCATGCTGTCTCTACAAAAACTCAAACATAACTGGGCATCATGTGCTTTGTCTGGTGTTTTCTAGCCCAGCATCTGGAGCCTGGTGCTGATGACTGTCCAGAAAGGCCCCTTTCCTGCTAATTCTTGGCCAGGCCGCTGGGTGACAGTGAGTCGTCACTGGTCATCCTGATTGCAGTGGCCCCTCCCACTCACTGTTCCTCTTTAGGGTTCCAGAGATATCGAAAATATCAAGCTGACCCCGCACTTTAAATGATTCTCAGAGTCTCCCAGGGGACATTCCATGTTCCTCGGACTGGTGTGACCTTCAGAGCCCACATCCCCTCCCTTTCCACTGGGCATCTCCAGCCCCAGAGCACCTTAGACCTTATGTGTCCATGAGCAAATCCTCTAGGCCTCAGCCAGTCTCTGCCATCTCCTTGGTTCCCCCTGGCTGTTAGGGATGCTTCACTATGCAGTGTTGGGTGGAGGGTCTGAGAAGGGGCAGTCTACAGACTTCACCCAAATCATAGAACCGGCTTTTTTCCAGTTTGTCTGTTCCACGCCCTCTCTTTCCCCTCTCTCTTCTCTCTCCCTCATCTCCCCTGCCCTGTCTAATTTCTTTACTTATCTTTTTTGGGGGGAAGCAGTGCTGATAATGGAACCCCACGCCTCACACACTCGCCAGGCAAGCCCTCCCCGGGATTCGCCCCCAGGCCTTGCTCTCCCATACTGCCTGCTGAGAAGCAGTTTGGCCAGGAGGTGACTGAATGCTTCAAAGTCCCCCCAGTCACTGGAACGTTACCCTTCAACAAAAACAACTTGGCAATCATGAAGTCAAATTATTTTAGAGCACATGAAGCCCTTGACCACTCTAATTAAGGGAGAGCTGGACAGTGGGGGGCTCTGTGTGTACCCTCAGTGACTTTAGCCCCTTTCTCTGCTTGGAGCCAACTGAGGGTGCTCAGCTAAGGAAGAAAAGCCGAGGATCCACCACCTCTGAGGCAGCTTTAACACATTGAGGCAAACTCAGGCAGATGTCTGATTAGAAAATATGATCAGGCTGAAATCTGAATCTCAGTCTAATCATGAGGAAGCCAAACCGAGGGATGTTCCACAAAGTCCCTGACCAGAGGTTGTCAAAATTGTCAAGGGAAGAGAGAGAAACTGCCAGATGGAGTAGCCTGACAAGACTTGATGCCTGGATGCAGTATGAATACAGGCAGGATCCTGGAGCAGGAGAAGGGCACTGATGTAAAAACCAGCAGAAATGCCTCAACTTTAGCTGTTTTTTGACAAGGGTAACACAGCATAGAAAGATGTCAACATCGGGGAGCCTGCGAGGCATATGGAAACTATACATTATATTGCAACCTCACTCCAAATTGGAAACTATCTCAAAATGAATCATTTATTTAAAGAAGAAATTTGTTTATGTCTTCTGCCTCCTGGGACACCAACCCCATTGCCTGCAACATACTTGGCAAGCACTCTACCAATAAGCTAGGTCCCAGCCCAAGAAACAGACTGCAAAATAAAGGTAAATGGCTGGCGAGATGGCTCTGTGTGCAAAAATGCTGACGTGCAAACGTGAGGACCTGAGTTCATATCCCCAGATCCACGTAAAGGCTGGCCAGGGGTTGTGGTCACCTGTCATCCTAGATCCTGACAGGCAGTGACAGAAAAGCTCTGTGGTGAGCTGACTAGCTAGACTAATTGGGAAGGGCAAGCTCCTCCTAGTTCACGAGAGATCCTGCCTCAATAAGTAATCTAGAAATATGACACATGTCCAGTCTCCATGTTCCTGTGTCCCCATGTACACATGCACCTCCCACACACATACATGCAATGTACCCTGTACATTCAAACTCTCTCTCACATACACATAAACCGCATACATACACATGTAAAATAAATAAAGTAGGATAAAGGTAAACATTGGAATCGATTTCTTTTAGAAGGGATCTCATTTGTGACAGTAACAGAATAGAAAATGAAATGTGGAATTGCGTAAGTGCAGAAACATCTCGATCTGGAAGAGCCCACATCCGAACTGGACCCACAGCGACCACCATGCGGCTCCTCCCTCTTGGCTTAGCTGATCCACAGTAAGGCCTTGCTCACTGGGGGGCAGTGATTATAAAGCCAGCTTGTGGAGAAGTGTGGCAAGCTCTCCAGGACAGTGTCCACAGACACTATGGCCTCAAACCCTCTTCTGGCAAATGTTGAAATAAATACCACTTCATATCATCCTAAAGCGCCTATCACAGCACTCAGCACACTGTGGGGAGCCAGCCCAGTTGCTGAAGTGTGCGCTACAGCCATTTCAGTATGGAGCTGTCCACATTGCCCCCAATGGGAAAATTATCCACCCAAATTGGGCAGGGAACTTTAGCCATACTATCTTGCAGGCTGCAAGAACATATTATAGAGATCCAGCTGTGTATTACAGCTATACTTTGACTGGCCAAGCGTCCATCAAATGGGAAGCCATTTATCATGGAATATTTGGTGTTATCCAGCTTTTAATATTTCAGCTGTCTTCTGCTATAAAATTCTTGCATGCCCAAATCTTCCCTGACCATTTGGCTAACAGTTCATCTCCTCAGACCTGCTGAACTTCTAGGTACGAACTCCCCTGCTGAGCCTAGGAGACCAGCAGTCTCCTAGATGCTTAGCTTTGCTTCCTGTGCAAATGAAGCACAGACCATCCCCTTCCTTCAGGCCTAGGGGCATGGCAGAGAGATTGACTGAGGATAACAGGGCTTTTTACATAACCAGGGGCAGTAAGGACTGGAGGAATTCCAGGGGAGACACAGAACTGCTTGGCCAGAGAGAGGAGAGGAAGACAGAGGTTCTGTAAAAGGTGAAGCAGATCTCTTGTAGAGTTTATCAGGGCCAGGGGCAAGGAGCCAGGATATAGAGGATGGAGGAGGAAGGAACAGAGGAGGAAGATCAGGTCGAAAGCACAGGAGCTTACTAAAACTATGAGGACTGGAACACTGGGCACAGAGAGGAGCTGAGTGTGAGGACAGAGCTGAAGTTGTATAAGTAGAATTTTGTCATAGAGGAATAAAGTTTACAGACCAAAGAGCATAGTGTATGTAGATTCCTTTCCCTCAGATACCCTATGCCATATGTAGTGTCTTTCCAGGTCTCTGGGAGGAATTTTCTCAGGGCAGGAACTTGGGAAAATTCCATTATCCAATAATACTACATACATTTTTTTTTTCTACTGGGGCTTTACTGTTTTTCCCATCTTGGTGTATTTTCTGATTTTCTTGGAACCATTGGTTATTAGGACTGTATTATTTAGTTCATGCACATTTTAAAACTGCCCAAATATCTTCTGTGGCTGCTATTCCTAATTGCCCTCCATTATGGTTGGACAGCACGTGTTATTATATGATGTTGATTATCTAAAATTCATTGAAACTTGTTTCATGAACTAATATAGCTTATCCTAGTCACCTAAAAGACTGTTGATTCTATGTCTAGTGACCCATTCATTATTAGTAATCAATAATATTATTGGAAGTGGTTTCTCTTAGTCTCAACCACTATTTATTATTTTTCTTATTATTATTAGTTTTTTTTTTTTTTTCAAGACAGGGTTTCTCCTAGAACTGGTTCTGTAGACAAGGCTGGCCTTGAACTCACAGAGATCCACCTGCCTCTGCCTCCTGCATGCTTGGATTAAAGATGTGTGCCACCATCACCTGGCTTCCACCCAATATAATTTAGCGGACTACCTCTCCATCCAGTTTTGTCAATTTTTAGTGCACATATCCTGAGCCTCTTGTTCATTATTGCATAGAGGTTTAGGACTACAGTGTTTTGTTGTTGTTGGGTTACAGATTGGATTAGTTCCACTTTCTATTCCTCTGTCTGTTTTGTTACTGTGTCTTTGTAAGGATTTACCCAGTTCATTATGTAAAGAGTGAAATGCATTGGTGTAAGATTCTTCCTAGCCTTTTCCTGTTGTCTTCCTCCTGACACAGGACTGGTGATGGCGCTCCCTGCTCCCTGATTCAGCTGTGTGCTAGCTTCTCGTATCTTTGTTAAATACAGCAGTCAATCTTACTGTGGCAAAGAGTACAGTGCATTTCCGCTTTTGTTTCCACTTTACCATTCACTGGATTCCTACTGCCCTAGTTTGCTTTCTGAGGCAGGCAGACCTTTCTGAGTTACAGGACAGCCAGGGCTACATAGAGAGGCTGTTTCAAGAAGAAAAAGTAATGAAAGAAAGAAAGAAAAGAAAAGAGAAAGAGAAAGAGAAGAGAAATGCATACCCTAAGTTCTGATAATATATACTAGCTATTTTTTGCTTGGATGTCATTATTATTTGATTAAAATATTTCTTCTGTGATTTTTCTTTGGCTCATGAGTTCTTTATAAGAATGTAACAAGTGCAGTCCTCACCAGTCAACAAACGGGTAAGTGACCACCTGCCAGCTGGACTGCCACCACCCCCTGGATTCTGTTCCCCCAAGACCCACTCTACCACCCAACCCCTCCCACCTCACCATCCTCACCATCCTCACCATCCTCACCATCCTCACCATCCTCACCATCCTCACCATCCTCACCATCCTCACCATCATCATCCTCACCATCCTCACCATCCTCACCATCATCATCCTCACCATCCTCACCATCATCATCCTCACCATCCTCACCATCATCATCCTCACCATCATCATCCTCACCATCCTCACCATCCTCACCATCATCATCCTCACCATCCTCACCATCCTCACCATCCTCACCATCATCATCATCCTCACCATCCTCACCATCCTCACCATCCTCACCATCCTCACCATCCTCACCATCATCCTCACCATCCTCACCATCCTCACCATCCTCACCATCATCATCATCACCATCCTCACCATCATCATCCTCACCATCCTCACCATCCTCACCATCCTCACCATCCTCACCATCCTCACCATCCTCACCATCATCATCCTCACCATCCTCACCATCCTCACCATCCTCACCATCCTCACCATCCTCACCATCCTCACCATCCTCACCATCCTCCAGCCCTTCACCAAAACTCCAGCAGACTCCATAGGCCCAGGTACAGCCCACACCAATCAGAATAACAGGTGACTGACCTCCCTCCAGGCTGAGCTTCCCCACTTCCCTCCCCAGCCTCTAATACCCAGGGCACATCCTGTAGACCTCCCCCTCACCCATAGCCCTAGGAGCTTTACCAGATGCAAGGCTGATCCTAGGGACCACAGGTAAGACACTGCCCACTGCTGGCTAACACCCCTTAAAGCCCACAAAACAACCCAGACGGCATCCCTCCCCTGGGCTTCATATTCCTGTCTACAACTTCAGAAGAAGACTCAGTGATAGGAATTCCAACCACTCCCCCATGGTCCCGCATGCACCGATGGGACACTTAGTCATTTCTGCCTAGTCATTTCCAGGTCATATGTCTTACGTAACCCATGCCCCATGGCTGTGTGGTCCTGTAATTGTGGGGCATGACCACATGATCTATGTGCATGCATGGAGTAGCCACATGGGCCTGAGTGGGCAGGTGCGAGCTGGCCCTTAAAAAGGTAGGCCACATGTCCACCACCCCCTTCTCATACACATGTCCTTCTGAAGGCCTGATCACATCTATCCCTTTCTCCTTGTCTTAATAAAACTCTTGTTGGTGGATTCTATTGTGTTTCGTGACCTTTCCTCACAGGGTAAGAGCACCACTAAAAACCATCACTCAGGCTTTATCTGAAGCCAGACCAGATCTGGGGACCAAGGTCCCCCAAATCCCAGTGGAGACACACTACTGGACCTGAAGACTCACCAGTCACCAGAACCCTCGGCCACTTAGGCCAGAAGACCAGAGAGGAAACAGAAACTAAGGAACACAACATCATCCAACAAAAACAAACACAGGAATCAGCCCCTAGACCTATAATCATCCTGAATCCAGATGCCTAAATGCCAGTGTAAGAACACAATCAATAAAAGAAAGGCAATATACCAGCACCAGAAGCCAGCTATCCTATGACAGCAAGACCTGAACATTCCGACACAGCTGAAACACTAGAAAATGACCTTAAAAGTAGCTTTATGAAGATGATAGATTGAAAAATATCCCTTAAAGAAACTGAGGAAACACTAGGTGTGGTGGCACATGCCTTTAATCCCAGCACTTGGAGGCAGAGCCAGGCGGATCTCTGTGAGTTCAAGGCCAACCTGGTCTACAGAGCTAGTCCAGGACAGGGTCCAAAGCTACACAGAGAAACTCTGTCTTGGGAAAAAAAAAAAAAAAGAAGAAGAAGAAGAAAAGAAATTGAGGAAAAGAGAAACAAAAAATTGAAGGAAATCAATAAAGCCCTTAAAGAATGCCAAGAAAATAACAAAGAGGTGAAAGAAATGGTTCAAGACCTGAAAATGGAATTCTGGAAATGGAAAATCTGGGTAAGTGAACATAAAGCATCACCAACAGAATACAAGAGATGGCAGAGAGAATATCAGGCATAGAAGATACGATAGAGAAAATAGATTCATTGGCCAAAGAAAATGTTAAATCTAAAAAATTCCTAACATAAAGCATCCAGGAAATCTGAGACACTATGAAAAGTACAAACTAAAGAATTATAAAAATAGAAGAAGGAAAAGAATCTGAGCTCAAAGGTACAGAAAATACATTCAACAAAATCACAGGAAAATTTCCCAACCTAAAGAAGGACATGCATAAAAAGGTACAAGAAGCTTACAGAACACCAAATAGACTAGACCAGAAAAAAAAAAAAACCTTGTTACATAATAATCAAAACACTAAACATACAGATTAAAGGAAGACTATTAAGAGCTGCAAAGGGAAAAGGCCAAGTAACATATAAAGGTCAATCCAATCCATCAGTATAACATCTGACTTCTCAACGGAGACTCTAAAAGCCAGAAAGTCTGGACAGACATCATGCAGACTCCAACAAACCATGCATGTCAGTCCAGAATACTATACCCAGCAAAACTTTCAATCACCATAGATGGAAAACACAAGATATTTCATAACGAAGTTAAATTTAAGCAATATCTATCCATAAATCCAGCCCTACAGAATGAAATAGAAGGAAAACTCCAACCCAAGGAAGTTAATTACACCCATGAAAACACAGGCAATAGATAATCTCACACCAGCAAAACCCAAAGAAGGGAAATACACACACACACACACACACACACACACACACACACTGCCACCACCACTATCAACAACAAAAACCAGGAATTAAATAATCACTGGTCATTAATATCCTTTAATATCAATGGATTCAATTCACCAATAAAAAGAAGCAGGCTAACAGAATGGATATGAAAACAGGATCCATCCTTCTGTTGCATACAAGAATCACACCTCAACATCAAAGGCAGGTATCACCTCAAAGTAAAGAGTTGGAAAAAGATTTTCCAATCAAACAGACCTAAGAAGCAAGCTGGTATAGCTATTCTATTATCTTAAAAAAATAGACTTCAAACCAAAATTAATCAAAAGAGATGGATAAGGACATTTCAAACTCATCAAACGAAAAGCCACCAAGATGATGTCTCAGTTTTGAACAATTATACCCCAAATGTAAGAACACCCACATTTATCAAAGAAACATTGCTGATGTTTAAATCACGCATCAAACTCAACACATTCATAGTGGGAGACTTCAACACCCCACTCCTACTATCACCAATGGACAGTGGTCCAGACAGACACTAAACAGAGAAATAATGGAACTAACAAACATTATGACTCAAATGGACCTAACAGATATTTACAGAACTTTTCACCCAAACTCAAAAGGATATACCTTCTTGTCAGCACCTCATGCAACCTTCTCCAAAACTGACCATACTCGGTCACAAAGCAAGTCTCAACAGATTGAAAAAGATATGGAATAACCTCCTGTATCTTATCAGATCACCATGGATTTAAGTTGGAGCTCAACAACAATACAAATGACAGAAACCCTACAAACTCATGGAAACTAAACAACTCTCAACTGAATCACCATGGGTCAAGGAAGAAAGAAAGAAAAAAATTAAAGACTTCCTAGAATTCAATGAAAACGAATGCACAACATACCCAAACTTATGGGACACTATGAAATTGGTGCTAAGAGGAAAGTTCATAGCACTAAGTGCCCACATAAAGAATCTGGAGAAATCTCACACAAGAGACTTAACAGCACACCTGAAAACTCTAGAACAAAAAGAAGCAAACTCACCCAGGAAGAACAGATGCCAGAAAATAATCAAACTGAGGGATGAAATCAATAAAATTGAAACAAAGAGAACAATAAAAAGAATCAATGAAACAAAGAGTTGGTTGTTGAAAAAAAATCAACAAAATAGACAAACCATTATTTAAACTAACCAAAAGGCAGAGAGAGAATATCCAAATTAACAAAATCAGAAATGAAAAGAAAGACGTAACAACAGACACTGAGGAAATCCAGAGAATCATTAGGGCATACTTCAAAAACCTGTACTCCACATATTGGAAAATCTAAAAGAAACAGATAAATGTCTTGATAGATAACACATACCAAAATTAAATCAAGATCAGATATACAATTTAAATACACCCACAACCCACAGGAAATAGAAGCTGTCATTAAAAGTCTCCCAACCAAAAAAAGCCCAGGGCCAGATGGTTTCAGCACAGAATTCTACCAGACCTTCAAAGAAGAGCTAATACCAATACTCTTCAAATTATTCTAACAAAATAGAAACAGAAGGAACACTGCCAAACTCATTCTATGAGGCCACAGTCACCCTGTTACCCAAATCACACAAAGACACAATAAAGAAAGAATTACAGACCAATTTCCCTCACGGACGTTGATGCAAAAATACTCAATAAAATACTGGTGAACAGCATCCAAGGACATATCAAAAAGATCATCCACCATGATCAAGTGGGCTTCATCCCAGAGATGTAGGGGTGGTTCAACATACAAAAATCTGTCAATGTAGTCCACCATTGACAAAGACTGAAAAAGAAAAGCCACATGATCATCTGACTAGATGCTGAAAAAGCCTTTGACAGAATCCTACACAACTTTATGATAAAGGTCTTGGAGAGATCAGAGATACAAGGAACATACCTAAACACAAGAGCAATATACAGCAAGCTGACAGCCAACATCAAATTAAGTGGAGAGAAACTCAAAGCAATTCCACTAAAACCAGGAACAAGACAAGGCTGTCCGCCCTCCCCATACTTACTCAATATAGTACCTGAAGCTCAGGCTAGAGCAAGAAGACAACAAAAGGAGATCAGGGGCTACAAACCGGAAAGGAAGAAGTCAAACTTTTACTATTTGCAGATGATCTGATAGTATACATGAGTGACCCCAAAAATTCTCCCAGGGAACTCCTACAGCTGATAAATACCCTAGTGAAGTGGCTGGATAAAAGATTAACTAAAAAAAAAAAAAATCAGTAGCCCTCCTATATACAAACAGTAAATGGGTTGAGAAAAATCAGGGAAACTACACCCTTCACAATAGCCACAACTAATATAAAATATCTTAGTCTAACTCTAACCAAGCAAATGAAAGACCTGTAATGACAAGAACTTCATGTCTCTGAAGAAAGAAGTTGGAGAAGGTATCAGAAGACAGAAAGATCTTCCACAATCATGGGTCCATAGGATTAACATAGTAAAAATGGCAGTCTTACCAAAATCTACAGATTCAGTGTGATCCCCATCAAAATTCCAACACAATTCTTCAAAGACCTTGAAAGAACAATAGTCAAATTCATATGGAAAAACAAAAATCCCCAGTATAGCTAAAACAATCCTGTACAATAAAGGAACCTCCAGAGGCATCACCATCCCTGACTTCAAGCTCTACTACAGAGCTATAGTAATAAAAACCACATGGTATTGGCATAAAAACAGACAGGTTGATTACTGGAATCCAGTTGAAGACCCATACATAAATTCACACACCTAGGACACCTTTTTGAAGCCAAAATTATACAATGGAATAAAGGAAGCATCTTCAACAAATGATGCTAACACAACTGGATGTTGGCATGTAGAAGAATGTAAAAAGATCCATATCTATCACCCTGAACGAAACTCAAGTCCAAGTGAATAAAAGACCTCAACATAAATCCAGATTCACTGAACCTGATAGAAGAGAAAGTGGGGAATAGCCTTGAACTCATTGGCACAGAAGACAGCTTCCTGAACAGAACAACAGCAGCCCAGACACTAAGATCAATAATTAATGAACGGGACCTTGTGAAACAGAAAAGCTTCTGTAAGGAAAGGACAAATAGATAAAGGATAATAAGACAAAACTGCAGAATGGGAAAAGATCTTCACCAACCCCACATCTGACAGAGGACTGATGTATATAAAGTATATAAAGAGCTCAAGAAACTAGACAGCAAAATACTGAACAATCCAATTAAAATGGGGTCCAGATCTAAACAATTCTCAACAGAAGAATCTCAAATGGCTGAGAAACGCTTAAAGAAATGTCCAACATCCTTAGCCATCAGGGAAATGCAAATTAAAATGACTCTGAGATTCCATCTTACACTTGCCAGAATGGCTAAGATCAAAAACACAAGGGACAGCTTGGCAGTTGTGGCTCACATCTTCAATCCCAGGACTCAGGAGACAGAGGCAGGTAGATATTTGTGAGTTTGAGGCCAGCCTGGTCTACAGAGTTCTAGGACAGCCAAGGTTTCACAAAGAAACTCTGTCTCAAAAAACCAACACACACACATACACCACAGGACAGCTCATGCTAGAGAGATGTATAGCAGAGGGAACACCCTTCTATTGCTGTTGGGAGTGCAAACTTGTACAGCCACTTTAGAAATCAATATGGCGGTTTCTCAGAAAATTGGGAATCAATCTATCTCAAGATCCAGCTATAACATTCTTGAGTATATACCCAAAAGATGCTCCACCATACTACAAGGACACTTGCTCGACTGTGTTTATAGCAGTTTTACTTGTAATAGCCAGAACCTGGAAACAACCTAGATGCCATCAACTGAAGAATGGATTAAGAAAATGTGGTACATATACACAATGGAGTACTACTCAGCAAAGAAAAACAGTGACATCATGAAATTTGCAGGCAAATGGATGGAACTAGAAAATATCATCCTGAGTGAAGTAACCCAGACCCAGAAGGACAAACATGGTATGCACTCACTCATAAGTGGATATTTCTGTGAAGTAAAGGATAACCAGAATACAGTCCACAGCCCCAGAGAGTCTACGTAACAAGGAGGGCCCAAGGTGGCACTCATGAAGAATCCCTGGGACTTCTTCCCCTGGGAAGGAGAATTAGAAGAGATCTCATGGGAGGAATAGGTGCGGCTGGGGATGGGAACATGAGACACCGGGTTGGAGGGTGGATGGAGGGGGAGAGCACAGAAAGAGATGACTGGAAATGGGGGGCATTTCAGGGTCAGGTAGAAACCTGATGCAAGGGAACTCCCAAAAATCTACAAGGATGACCTCAGCTAAGACTCCTAGCATTAGAGGATATGTAGCCAGAACTGGCCATCTTCTGTGACCAGGCAAGACTTCCAGTGGAGGGATTGGGACACCAACCCAGCCATATAACCTTTGACCTACAGTCTGTTCTGCCTATGAGATGTGTGAGGGGTGGGGGATGGTGTTAAGGTGGTGCAGAGATTGTGGGAGTGGTCAACCAATGAATGACCGGTCCAGCCTCAGACCCATGGCATGAGAGTGAGCCCGCAGGTCCTGACATTGTCTGGAGTGCCAGGACCCAGAGGCTGGAGGGCCTAGAGGCCATCAATTAGAGCCAAAAATGACTGGAGAAAAAAAGAGTCGATGTAATGATGCCTGACAATATTCTGCTGCACTCATAGATTGGTGCCTACTCCAACTGTAATCAGAGAGTCTTCATGCAGTGAGTGATGGAAACAGATGCACAGACCCACAGCCAAACATTAGACCGAGCTCAGGGAATCCTGCTGAAGAGAGGGAGGGAGGAGGGATTGTACAGGCCAGAGGGGTCAAGGACACCACAAGAACACAGCCCACAGAACCAACTAACCTGGGCTCATAAGGGCTCGCAGAGTCTGAAGCGACAACCAGGGAGCCAGCATGGACCTAGACCCTCTACATATATGTGACAGTTGTGTAGCTTTGTCTACCTGTGGGACTCCTCAATGGGAGCACAGGCTGGCTCTGGCACTTTAGCTGGCTCTTGGGAACCTAGTCCTTAAACTGGGTTGTCTTGCCCAGCCTTATACAAGGCCAGGAGCCATGCTTTGCTGCTATCCATGGGAGGTATGCCCCTTTTAAAAACAGAAACAGAGGAGGAGTGGATGGGTGGGGCAGAGGGGAGGTGAGACACATGGCAGGAGAGTGGGAGGAAAGGAGGGATGGGAGGAGGGATGGGAGGAGGGAGGGGAGGAGGGAGGGGAGGAGGGAGGGGAGGAGGGAGGAGAGGAGGGAGTGGAAACTTGTAAAAACAAATTAATTAATTAAAAAAAGAGTTACTAAATTCTCAAGTATTTGGGTTGCTTTTAGCTTTCTTATTGGTAAACCTTTAGTTCTGTGTAATAAGGAACAGACCCCACACACAGCATCGACTTTATCTGGCATCGACACCTTGAGATTTGCTAAGACTTGGTTTTTGTTTGTCTTTGTGACTGCTCTCTGTACACCTAAAATTAACATACACTTAGCATGTTTCGGGGAGGAGTTACTAACTGGACTTTGATTGGTTGGTAGATAAGCAGATCTCTCTCTCTCTCTCTCTCTCTCTCTCTCTCTCTCTCTCTCCTGCCCTGCAGGCTCACCACACTGTCTCCGCCTATAATTTTGACTCATGAATGCTGCGGTTTTAGGTTCACATGTATATGGCACACAGATATTCCCCAAACATAATTTATCTAAGATTATTTAAGTAGAGAGGACCCAAATGTTTATCAGCTCATCACCGGGTAAACAAAACTGGCATGTTCATAACGGCTTGTTGTTGGTCCACAAAAGGTTTGAAAAGTCTGTTACAACGTGAACTAACCCGGAAGACATCATGTTAGGTCAAAAAAAGCCCAAGCCAAGGGCTATCCATTCTATAATTTTGTTTATCTAAAACACCTAGAACAGGCAAATTCCACAGAGACAGAGTGGATTAGTGGCTGCCCAGAACCATGGGATGGGTGACCGGGAAGGAGTGTAAATGGATGCAAGGATTTTTCTTTTCAGTTCTAGAATTAGGGCCTGGGAGCAGGCTCAGCATTTATGAGCTCTTGGTCCTCTTCCAGAGGACCCGAGTTCAATTCCCAGAACCCACATCACGCAGCTCACTACCGTATAATTCTACCTCAAGAGAATCTAACATCCTCTTCTGGTCTCCACAGGCACCTATGCACATGTGCACAAACCCACACAGAGATATATAATTGAAAAATGACAAAATACATCTTTACAAAGTTCTAGAATTAGTCATGGTAATGAGTGTACCCTTGTATGCATATCTTTGGTAAATTGTTGACTTTAAATGGTGAATTGGGGGCTAGGAAGATGTAAACCACTAAAGCATAGAGACGAGCTCAGATCCCTAGCATCTCTGTGAAAAGCCAAGTGCTGTGGTACACACTGGAAATTCCAGTGCTGGCCCATCACTGACAGGAGGATCCCTGGGACTCACAGGTCTGCCTGCATAGCCTAACCAGGAAGTGCCACACCCAAATGACAAATCCTGGCTCAAAAAAATAAGAAGAAGATGGATGGCCTCTAAGGAATGATACCAAAAGCTAACCTCTGGCTTCCACATGAATGCTCATATACACGCACATGCATCTACACGTACACACAACTTCTTACATACAGTGGCTTTTTTGCTCATTGCTAGGGATCTCATCTAGGGCTTGTGTATGCTGGCCAAATGCTGCTCTGGAGCCACACCCCCAGGGCATCAGTTGCTTGACATTTAGTAAGGGAGATGGTCTGGAAATTCCTGATTCAGATTTGGTTCCTCTGAAGAATTCCACCTCTGCACACACAGCACCTTCAGCTCTTGCTTCAGGGTCCCACCTGCTCTCCTGAGGCCTGTTCCCTAAGCTGCCTCGCCAGCCTCCATTCAGTCCTTTAAAATAGCTCCAGTTGTCTATATTTCTCTAATTCAAGCCTGGTTGGTATATACCATTATTAAAATAAGATTATGGGCCGGGCAGTGGTGGCACAAGCCTGTAATCCCAGCACTCAGGAGGCAGAGGCAAGTAGATCTCTGTGAGTTTGAGGCCAGTCTGGTCTACAGAGCTAGTCCAGGACAGGCTCCAAAGCAACAGAGAAACCCTGTCTCAGGGAAAAAGAGAGAGAGAGAGAGAGAGAGAGAGAGAGAGAGAGAGAGAGAGAGAGAGATTATGATGTTACTGGAAAATCAAATGACAGACCAATAGCCATTATAAACATGGACACAAAGCCCTCGGCAAAATATTAGGAAAGAGATTCAAGTCATCTACAAAAGGAAAAGGAGAACAACTGTGGCTTGTCCCAGGAATGATGAGGAAAGCCATCATTATAGCTCCATCGTTAACAAAAGAGAGAGGGGCCATCATTTGGATAGACTCCCCTCAAGTTCAAATACTGACAGAATTTGAGCCTGGTGGTGGTGCACACCTTTAATCCCAGAGCTTGGTACAGAGGCAATGAGTTCGATGCCAGCCTGATCTGCCAAGCAAGTCCCAGGACAGCCAGGGCTACACAGAGAAACCCTGTCTGGAAAAACAAAAACAAACAAATAAATAAAACACTGACAAACCCCAGCATCTATTCATGGGTTATGAAAACACAAGTTTGGGGCTGGAGAGGTGGCTCAGTGGTTAAGAGCACGGGCTGCTCTTGCAGAGGACCCAGGTTTGATTCCCAGACCTACTCCCAGCTCCAGGGGATCTTCTCCATGAGTACTGCATGTGGTGCATAGACATCCATGCAGGCAAAACACCCATACACGTAAAAAGCATTTTTTAAAAAAATTTTTAACTAGAGAGAAAAAGAAAAGAAAACACAACTTTCCTTAATCTAAAAAAAAAAAATGTCTGTGAGATACTACATACTAGTTGGGCAAAATTGAATGCTTTTTTTCTCTAGGATAAGTAGGTAAAGGTAAGGGTTTCTACTTCCTGTTTCTGTTCAGGGTTGTGCTGAAGGGTGTGGATAGCACAAGAGAAATCACAAAGAGTGGCCTTTCTTCATGGTTGGCATGATGGCACACAGAACCCTCACTGAACAGCATTATTCATACTCATGAGGCACTTTACTAAAGCTGTGGAATGCAAAGTTAATAAAAAACCAAAGGCATTCTGTATTGTAAAATGCAGAGTTGGGTGTTAAAGCTCAATTAAACGGATGATGAGCGTGGAAAAATAAAAATCAACAAGTATATTCAAGATGTCCATACTGAGAGGCACAAACACTCTGAGAGAATCTAAAAGGGCTTAAATGAACAAAAGAGCACACCACGTGCGTGTGCTAGAAGATAATATTGGCAAGCAATCCCCCCCCCCCCCCCGCGCCCCCGCGCCCCCGCCCTAATAAATTCAATGCAATGCAATCCCATTTGAAATGCAACCTTTGTTGGGGAAAATGACAGGCTGAGCCGGGCGGTGGTGACGCATGCCTTTAATCCCAGCACTCAGGAGGCAGAGGCAGGCGGATCTCTGTGAGTTTGAGGCCAGCCTGGTCTACAAAGTGAGTTCCAGAACAGCCAGGACTGTTACACAGAGAAACCCTGTCTTGAAAAACCAACCAACACCCCCCCACCCCCGAAAAAAATTGACAGGCTGATCCCATTACAAAGAATTAAGAAGCACCTACCAATGTTTAACTAGATTCAAAATGTATAAATCAGCTATAAAGTACGAATTTTCAAGGGCCACTATTAAGATAATTAAGAAAGGATGATATCAGTTGGGCATAGTGGAGCACAACTTTAATGCCAGGATTTTGGGAGGCAGAGGCTGGTGGATCTCTAAGTGTTTGAGGCAAGCCTAATCTACAGAGTGAGTTCCAGACCAGCCAGGGCTACATAGTCAGACCCTGCCTCAAAAAACCAAAAAGAAATGAAAGAAAAGAAGCCTGATATTGTTATAAGGAAGGAAGTCCTTCTAGGTCAGCAGAGTGGGACACAAAGTCCAGACACAGATTCATAATTATATGATCAGTTTATATCCAATAGATCTACCAAAGCCATTCAACAGGAGGAAATAAAACCTTCTGAACAAGTACTGTTAGATCAGTTGAATATCTATCCAGAAAAACCTGAATCTTTATTCCCTACCCTAAAACTAATTCTGTGTGGATTATAAATGTAAACATAAAAGCTAAAACCATTAAGCCTCTAAAAGTGTGCACAACAGAAAGTCTTTATAAAGGTAGACTGAGAAAAACATCTTTTGGATAAAACATAAAAACTATTAACTACAATAAAGAGCTTTCATAGGTCCAGGGCAGAGCACTCACCAAGCATTAAGAAGACCCTGAATTTGAGCTTCAGCACCACAGATGAAACAGAACCAAACAGTGACAAATTGGACTTTAAAAGTTCTGTTTGTCAAAGGAGAAAAAGGATCATAAAATGAGTAAGTTACAGGATGAGAAAAAATTACGTAAGTGCATGAGCACCATATACTCTATCTATCTATCTATCTATCTATCTGATTTATCTTTCCATTTATCCATCCACCCACCACCTATCTATCATCATTTATCTTTAGAATACATCAAGAATGCTACAGCTCAACAATAAAAAGATTAACAGCCAGTAAGTGAACATCATCAATGAATAAAAAAAAAAAAGAAAAGAAAAGAAAAAGGACTTGACTTCTCCTAGGTGTGATGGAGGAGAAAGTTTATTGTAGATGAAAGGGAGAGCGTAGCCAGAGGCAGGGACATCTGAGAGAGTCCCGAGTGGACATGACCTGGTCTGTGGTTCTTACAGTGTGAGGAGAAGGAGGAGGAGAGAGAGGAGGGCAGCTACTGACCAAGAGGGGCAGCTTGGGCCAAGAGACAAGTCAAGAGAGTAGACACAATACAGGGAGAGCAGCCCAGCCCCCTGGGCTGGAGAAGTTTAGGGTGGAAAGCAGGGAATGACAGCCAGGAGGGCCCTGTAATAGGTGGGGACTGAAGGATGCAGGGAGAACCTGGCAGCCAGCATCTGCTCTGCCCTGTTAAATAGGCACCTCGGCCATTTGTCCTGGGTTTGAGATCTAACAATCAAGATTCTGCCTCACCCTTTGTGTTTGGAGGATAACAGAAAAAAGTTGCCCAACCCCAGTTAATACAACACAACCCCTACATCTCCGGCTCTGGGAACATTGTGGAAGAGGGGGCAGGAAGACTGTAAGAGCCAGAGACCAGGAAGTCTGCCTTGACATAGATAGAATGGACCCATGAAATCCCAACAATATGGCTGCACAATCAAGACCAGCTCAGTGCAGCGTCTGTAGACTGCCTGTGTGAGTGGGAAAATCTTACAGCCCCCCCCCCCCCCAGATAAAGAGCTACAGACTATCAATGGCCACAGCGGGAGGGACAATCAATCTTCTCCAGGGACAAACATCCTGACCCGCTAGCCAAGCCCAGGTGGTCAGTCTGAACACGAGTCAGGATGAGCAACGAACGCTAAATGGATTAGGTAGGGTTGGGGGGAGGCACGGACACGGGGGAATAGAAACAATGTAAAAACAATATCCATGCACGAAATTCTCAAAAAAAAAATTAATAAACTTTAAGTTGAAAAAAAATTGTTCTATACTGTAGAATATCCACTCCATTTTCAGTGATATTCCCTAGGGTTTCAAAAGAACATCGCCATGTAAATGCAAAGTGTAATATAGCAACACCCTACATGGATGGCCCAAGAGCTCAGGTTGAACAGGTAACCCTTGCAGCTTCCGGAAGGGAGGAGGAAAGGCTGTGCGCTGACCTGCAGCAGAAAGCAAGTAGGAACCGCAGCCCCTTGGCTCCTGGCAGATGGACCAGCGTAGCTCGTGAGCTGGGCCTCGGGGCAGCTGCTCACATCCTCCCATGCCTTCAGACTGACTCACGGGCCTGTGCGTGAGCAGTTATTAAATGCTGCCTCCCTGTCTGGAAGTCCGGCTTGCAGCTTTGCCACGGGTGCTCAGTTCCGAGGCTGTCCCGCCTTCCACCCCTGGGCACCTCCACTGATTCACTTCCTGCTCCTGGGTTTGTGTTGCGACACGCAGCTGCGAGCCCAGGGTCTCTAATCCTTCCAGGTGCTGTGCCTTGGCTTCTCCTAGATTTTCAGAGAGCATTCCTCACCTTTGTTCCCATTGCCCCGTGGCGGACTGTGCTGGAGCCAAGGAGCAAGTTTCACGTGCTAAACCCTGGTACAGTCCTGCTGGCAGCCTCTCCTGAGTACTCTTTCCAGCCTCGGCTAGCCAGGCACTGCCCATCCTCCAACCAGCACAGCGTCCCCCAAACCTTCCCTCACCTCTCCCACCTCTGCACTCGAGGAACTTAGCCATGTACACCATTATCATTTTATACCCTTGCTGTCCGTGGAGAAGACAGACGGCCAACTCACCCTTCGTGGCTTTCTCTTTGCAGAGTGAGGCTGGGAACAGATGCATTGTGTGCCAGGCTATCCTGCCGAAGTCTTTGGGAAGCCACTTGCAGGAGACATTTAGTCTCCTTCCACAGCCTTAAGGCTGCTGAATGTTTCATGACCTTCCTGGAAAACTTGGTTGTAAGGAAATTAGTTCCTGTTCATAGGACACAAGGTGGGAGTTTCGGATTGTTAGACATTGTGGAAATACTTCCTCGGCACAGAACTGTTGTCTAGAGACAATGGCAGGGTGCTTTGCAATACATTCCTTCTGCCTGGCTCCTAATATTGAGAATCTAACCTTGCATTTTACATAAATTAGATCATCGGGATAATGTCTTCCCGGGCATTGGAAACCCTTTGCCTTGACGACACAGGCCAGAAAGTAGAACAGTTGACCCAGTAAAGGTGAATCGTTCACAGTCTTGGTACAGATCGTTAGTGCTGAGTTTTGTTGGGTCAGATCACAGGTGTGAGAGGCCAATAGCTTCTTTTTCTTTTTAATTTTATTTTCTGTGTGTGGGTGTTTTGCCCACAGGCATGTCTGTGCACCACGTATATACAGTACCTATGGCAGCCAGAAGAGGGCATCAGATCCCCCTGGAACTAGAGTTACAGATGCTGTGAGCTGCCATGTGGGTGTGAGAAATTGAACCCACCAAGCCATCTCTCCAGCCTCTCCAGTGTCTTCTTAATGAGTTTCCTTGACCACAAACACCTATGGAGCACACACTGTGAGCCTGGCTCAGAATGCTGCACTTTACCTGGATCCTTGTTCAGTCTTCTGTATCTATTTTCTTTCTTTTCTTCTTCTTCTTGGTTTTTTGTTTTTTGTTTTTTGTTTTTTCCTGAGACAGTTTTCTGTGTAGCCCTGGCTGTCCTGGAACTCCTTTTGTAGACCAGGCTGGCCTCAAACTCACAGAGATCCACCTGTCTCTGCCTCCTGAGTGCTAAAATTAAAGGCGTGCGCCACCATTGCCTGGTCTCTCTCTGTCTCCTTATCTATTTTTATATTTATTTTCTTACAGCACTGAAGAGCAAACCTAGGCATTGATGAATGTCAGGAAAGTCTTTCTTTCTTTTTTTTGGGGGGGGGTATTTTTTTTTGTTTTTTTGTTTTGTTTTGTTTGTTTTTCCAGGAAGGGTTTCTCTGTGTAGCCTTGCCTATCCTGGAACTCACTCTGTAACCCAGGCTGGCCTCGAACTCACAGAGATCCGCCTGCCTCTACCTCCAGAGTGCTGGGATTACAGGTGTTTGACACCACAGCCCAGCTTGCGGGGGGGGGGGGGGGGGTGTCTTTAAATAAAGTCAGAGGAGGTAACCTACACACTGTCTTAGGTACTTTTCTTTTTTGGGGGGAGGAGGCACCACAACCAAGGCAACTTATAAAAGAAAGCATTTAATTTTGGGACTCATGTTTCCAGAGGTAGCAGTCCATGGTCAGCAAGACAGGGAGCATGGCAGCAGGCAGGAGGGCACGGTGCTGGAGCAGCAGCTAAGAGCTTACATCTGATCCACAAGGACAAGGCAGAGAGAGCTAACAGAATGGTGGGGAATTTAGAAATCTCAAAGCCCACTCCTAGTGACACACCTCCTCCAACAAGGTCACACCTCCTAACCCTTCCCAAACAGTTCCACCAACTAGGAACCAAGCACTTAAATATATGAGCCTATGGGGACCATTCTCACCCCAACTGCCACACCCACCACCAGTTACATCCATGGCCAGTGGAAGATCTCGGATTCTGCGCTCACCCGACTCCAGCATCTCAGGTCTGAATCCTTGAGTAGCTACCCTTTCAAGTTTCCAGCAGCAGTGCTGGCTGCTCCTTTCTGAGTTTCTCCACATCTAGTAGTACTGTGGAATATTCCATTATACTGTGTGAATATATGTTGCTGTGATTGGTTAAGTAAAGAAGCTGACTGGCCAATAGCTGAACAGAATAAAGTTAGGCAGGAGAGCCAGTCTAGGAGAATGATGGAAGAAGGGCAGAGTCTGGAGACCCCAGCCAGCTGCCAAGGAAGCAGGATGTGCAGAAGATGAAGTAACAAGCCATGAGCCATGTGGCGAAACACAGATAAGAAATATAGGTTGATTTAAATGTAAGAGTTAGGTAGTGGCAAGCCTAAGATGGCGGTTGATCGTAAGTAATCTTAATTCTCTGTGTTGATTATTTGGGAGCAGGCAGTTGGGACAAGAAAACTCCACCTACATAGCAGTTAGCTGCCCTAGGCTGAGGCCTGTCCAAGCAAAAGCCACAATCTGCTTTGAGTGAAATGAGGGTGGCCCACAGCTTTAATCTCAGCACTTGGTAGGCAGAGGCAGGAGGATCTCTGTGAGTTCAAGGCCAACCTAGTCTATATATTGAGTTCCAGGGCTTCACAGTGAGACCTTGTCTCACATAAAACAAAACAAAAACCCAGAGTGAAAGCCAAGCAAATGTCAGATGCAGGATGAATAGACCCAGGCAGAACCTGCCTTGGGTTCCCCTTGGAGGGAAAAGATGAGGAAATTGTACTTGGGTGCAGTGAGTTTAGCCTGACCTGCTTTTGACTCATGCCTGTGTGTATGACTTCTCCAGAATATTCTTTCTAGGTTGATAGGAGATAACAAATCTAGAAGGGGATTCCCCACACTTGTTCTAAGCCATCCAGGCCTGCCAGGTGATAAGCTCAAGGCTGAGCGCTCAGCTTGCAGGCAAGACCTGGTGCAGCCGGGCAGACTCCATCAGCAAGAGAACAAAGTGATTGGCTACTTTTCTTCACAGCAAGGCAAGCTGTGACAGCCAAGGACATGTGTGGCAGTTTGTCCCCAGACGGTCCACGGTTCTACTGTTCCTGTAGACCCTAGTCCTGCTTCCAGAGGCTGGCCTAGCATGACAGTCCTTTAGAACTCTGAAGTGGGTCAGTGAAGGAAGTTAAATCATGACCCCTAAAAGACCTTTCTTAACTTCTAGAACCTCTAAATATGGCCATATCTAGAAGACATACCTTTGCAAGTGTAACTAAACAACTTGAGATAAAATCATCATACTCGGCTGGGCACTGGTGATGCACACCTTTGATCCCAGCTTTCAGGAGCAGAAGGAGGTAGATCTCTGAGTTCAAGGCCATCCTGGTCTAGAGTGAGTTCCAGGACAGCCAGGTTTCCATGGAGAAACCTGTCTCAAGAGAAAAAGAAAAACAAAACAAAGTCTTAGGGCAGGCCCTGCATCCAATGGTGAGTATCCTTGTGAGGGAAAAAGGGAGGTTTTGTTACAGGCCCCAAGACCTTAGCACAACCTATGCCATGATGGAAGTGCCATTAAGGCCATGGAATCCAGAATGTATGTAGCACCACCTACCAAAATGAAAACACAGACCTAATCCATCAAAGTCCATAGTTCTGAGAAAGTCTCTAACCTTGCTTTTTGGCTTCTGTAGTTTTGAACCTGGCTAACTGTTCTTGCTAACTGGGGTGTGTCAAGCCAGGTTGTGGTTTTTATGCTTAAAAGCTCAACCTGAGAAAGGCTTGGGGCTACACTGGGGAGTCTCAAGTACCCAGAGCAGTCACCGGCTGGCTAATAAAGACTTTCTATTGGCTTGAACCTGTATCCAGGTCGTCTTCTCTGGTGGATACCCCCCAGCACCTCAAGAGAAGCACACTGAAGGCAACCAGGGAAAAACAGAACCCGAACACTGAACAGTGAGGTTACAAGCCAAGGACACTAGAGACACCAGAAGAGGCAAATGGGCTTATGCTCTCTAGAACCTTCCAAGAGGCAGTGTGCCTGCTGACAAGCTGATTTCCGACTTGTGACCTCCAGAAGTGTAGGGGGAAATGACATTCTGTTGTTTGAAGCTCCAGTTTGGTGGTGTCATTCAGAACAGCGGCCCCAGTGGTAACAGAGGGGGTCACTGCTGTCTTTCTGTTGTACCAACTTCCCTTTCCAAACTAGACTTGGTCGTTATGAACTTACTATAAGAACGGCGTGGGGCACCTGGGCGTGAATAATGGGTTGGACAGTCTCTCATTGCAAACGTCAAGGTAGAGATATTTAGGAATTCTTCTGACTTGGAGAGTGAGACAGATTCCTGCCCACCCTGGAGATAGCCATACAGGGCAAAGTCTGAAGCTTGCCCAGTGCCCCCACTCCTTGCCAGTTTGGCTTACCTAATCCCTCTTTTCTCTGCATCGTGGGCCCACAGGGTACCTTTCTCAAACAGTACATGATCAGGACTTCTCATGCCACGGTATCCCTACAGGCCGCTGTAGCTGTATGTGTTGTTGTTTGACAGTTTGGGGGATACCACCCAGCTCCCAAATAAATACACAGAGACTTCTTCTTACTTAGGATGCCTGGCCTTAGCTTAGCTTGTTTCGAATCAGCTTTTCTAACTTAAATTATCCCATTTCTATTTAACTATGGTTTGCCTCTGGACTTTTTACCTTTCTTTTTTCTATATGTCTTTCTTTCCTTCTTACTCTGTTGTTGGCTGGGTGGCTGGGTGGCTGGGTGACTGGCCCCTGGCATCTTCCTCTCCTCCTTTTCTCACTCCTCCCTCACCTTTCCGGAGCCTAGATTTCTCTGCCTGCCAGCCCCACCTCTCCTTTCTCCTGCCTTGCTATTGGCCGTTCAGCTCTTTATTAGACCATCAGGTGTCTTAGGCAGGCAAAGTAACACAGCTTCACAGAGTTAAACAAATGCAACATAAAAGTATGAAACACATCTTTGTATCATTAAACAAGTGTTCCACAGCATAAACAAATGTAACACATCTTACACCAATATTTCACAACAGGCCACTTTACCTCCTTGAGTCCCCTTGAGTTTGAGTGACTCTGATCCTTTTGGTCATCTGATTACTAACCATTCTTCATAGTCCCCATAGACTAGCCTCATCTTTATAGGTAAACTTCCCTAGTTCTTCTCTAAGAAGAGTGCTCAGGTTTTCCACAGATGGAACAGGCTACAGTTACGGTTGGGAGTCCACACTCAAGAGTTAGGATGGTTGGCAAGACCCCTGTGACATGATAGCTGGCCTGGCAGAAATGACAATATCCTGAAGAGATGCTGTATCTCTCAATCAGATATCAGGCTGTTGACACAGTGAATCCCCCCAAAATGGGAGTTTATTTCCTCAGAAATCCTCATACCAGGAGAAAGAAAAGGCACCAGATAGCAGGGAAGCTTAACTCTGGAGAGAGATTTCGCAGGCCACTTACAGCATGAGGTGGAAGCCCAGACAAGGATGGGGCAGTAGTAGGCGGGACCCGATTGCCTGGGCCTGTCTACCTATGCACATCTTTGGCACTCTGTCTGAACTCTCCAGGACCCTGAAGACAAAGGTAGATTTGGGGGCTCCCTCTGTCCCTCTTCCCAGAGTGGCCACATTGAATAAATTTCCCCTTTCTGACTTCCACTTGTAATTTAGCTTTTTAAATTGGCATATCGAGGGCAGAGAGCTAGACCTGGTCACAGGCAGTGACCTCCAAGGTCACTAACAATGTGTCACCAGAGCTGGTTCTCCTGCAGAAAGCTTTGCCACCATTACATGTGATGCCCTTGGCGTTCAATACATGGCAAGGGCTTTATTTCCCTCTTCCCTCCCACAAGGGGGTGGTGAAGGTGTTGGGGGAGAAATTGAGACAGGCATCAGCCACTAGCTACTAAAGTTTTTTGTTTTCTCTTCATTGTAAATGCACAGTTCTTTTAAGGCCTTGTTTTTTCTCCTCCCCTGGCTCTGAGATTCTACCATGCTCTGGATGCTGCTCACCACCGGAAATAAACTTTTCTGGCCTTTCCTGCTCATCAATCCCCACCGGCCCCTCTGTCAGTATTCTCAACCACTCCTCGGGGACCCGCCCCTTGGGGACCTGCCCAGTGTCCTGACACATCTTACTTGAAGCCCCCTTTAAGAAAAAACCCCTCCCCCTTCATTCCCCCTCCCTCCCCCCTTCTTTCCCTTTAATAATAAACTTTGCACATGGACATGTATCTGCATGGATGTAACTCTCCAGCGGTCCACGCAGCTGATGTGTCTGCATCAAGTGTCTCCCCCACCCACCAGGGCCCCCAGGCCCAACCCACCAAGGCCTCCCAAGCCTCCCATGCACTGTATCACAATACCCTCCCCCAACCCTTTCCACCAAATGCGTGGCCCAGGCAATTTGATCTGGCATCATCATTTCTTGATTTGCCCTTGAGCAGCCTTCCGGTTGCTCAAGGCTTATTTAGCAGGCACCCTTGTTTCCCAGTCTACCCTGCATCTGTGGGCTTGGTTTAGGAGGTGGGGAGAGGTTCGCTTTGCCAGAAAAACTGTTCCTTGCAAGACTAATCCTTCAGAGTGCTCAGTTCTGTCCAGAGACTCTACTGGACAGTTCGTAGGGATTTATGTGTGACTCTGACTTCTGAGAAACATCAGGCAAAGGCCAGAGATGGACCTTAGGGTCTAGCTCACAGTGGGGTTTCCTGGATTCATGCTTTTTCTTGAATACCTTCTATGTGAACAAAAACTCAGTCTTTCCAGAGGCTGGCTTTCCTTCCTGATGCCGAGGGGAGAGCCAAGCAAAGAAGATGTCTGGCCCTTCCCTGCCCCTACCACGTGGATGTTGGGATTCTCTGCTGGTCGTAGCTCCACGTTTGATGATACAACCTCTGCCTCTGTGGCAAGCAGAGAGCTGAGTCTGTGTCTTCAGACCGGCTCTGAACTCGGAGCGTGCCTCAGTCCTCTGGGTATGCAGCGCCCTCTGTTGGCCACCTGGACTAACTGCCTGGACCTGTGACTAACCTGAACTGGGGTAAATTTGAACTCTGGTAAGCATTATTCTTCCACCCACCCAAATGCCCATTGCTAAGTACTATGATCTGTCCGGAAGTTCAAGATACAAAAATACACACAGTAAAAGGCTCTTTAATTTCTTTTTAAATATATTTCACTGTTAAGGGGTTTTTGTTTGTTTGTTTGTTTTGTTATTGTTTTTGGTTTTTTCAGGGTTTCACAGTGTAGCCCTGGCTGTCCTGGAACTCACTCTGTAGACCAGGCTGGCCTCCAACTCAAATCTGCCTGCCTCTGCCTCCTGAGTGCGGGGATTAAAGGTGGCATCACCACCACCCAGCTCACTGTTGAGTATTTTTTAAAGATTTATTTTATTTTTGATTATGTGTACTGATGTGTGTCTATGTGTGGTTATGTGCATGTGAGTTCAGGTCCCCTGGAGCTGGAGTTACAGATAGTTGTGAGCCACCTGCTGTGGCTGCTGGGAACGAATTCTTGGCCTCTGCAAGATCGGTAGTACTTGCTCTTGACTGCTGAGCTGTCTCTCCAGCCCAAGGGGAAATTTTTGCTTTCTCGGAGATTCAAGCTCAACACCTTTTCTTTAAAAGGTGACCCCAGGGTTGGGGATTTAGCTCAGTGGTAGAGTGCTTGCCAGGCAAGCACAAGGCCCTGGGTTCAATCCTCAGCTCAAAGAAAAAAAGAGAGAGAAAAGCCAGGTGGTGGTGGCACACACCTTTAATCCCAGCACTCAGGAGGCTGAGGCAGGTGGATCTCTGTGAGTTCGAGGCCAGCCTGAGCTACCAAGTGAATTCCAGGAAAGGCGCAAAGCTACACAGAGAAACCCTGTCTTGAAAAACAAAACAAAACAAAAAACCAAAAAGGTGACCCCAATGGTGGTATCTGGCCGGAGGCTCATTTTAAGGAATTTCAGAAAGACCGAGCCTGAGGGGTCCAAATGTCAAGTAGTCCCTTTGGGGTCATTCTTTGCTCTCTAGTGGCCGGAGTTTTCTGAAGTGCTACACAAAGGTCTTAGCTTCTGGAGGAATAAAACCCCCTAGCATTCCCCTCTTCCCCTGTCCTGTGGCTCTTCCTTCCCCTCCCTAAGTGGGACCCACTATCAGTGGGCAAGCCACATCCAGAGTCACCTGCCTTCCAGCTGAGCTCACGGGCTTTTCCTGTACCTGTTGTGTCCACCTCCAAACCAGCCCAAGGCTGATCCACACAACCATTCCAGCAACAACCACAGAGAAACACTGCTTTTTCACACCCCAGCACGGTTCCTGAAAATCGGATTGTGTTGCGGGGGCCCTCCGGAGGCCAACAGATGCCATTACATCCCTTCTCCCAGCCATTAGGGAGGGAGGGGCATGGGAGGTACAAGCTCACTGGGAGAAAGATGGAGAGCCAACTTTTTGGTTTTTCCCTTTGGGGGACTTCTGTGTCTTGTTTCTAAACTTCTGATTTAGCAGAACGGTTTCACTGAACCACAATTTACCCACTCAAAGTGCACAGTGTAGTCATTAGCATAGTCACACTACCACACTCAGCGTAGGGCCATTTCCCTCTTCCCTAAGGAAATCCTACCTCTCAAAAAGAAGAAATATCACCTCATTAATGGGTATTCCCTACATTCCCCATTCCCAGCCTTTTGTAACCATTAATACACCGTCTCTCCCTATGGATTCGTCTGTTCTGGACATTTCATAAAGTAGGTGGCCTTTGAGAGTTGGCTTCTTTTACAAAAACAAGCCTTGGCTCCTGTTTTATTTACACTTTAATTAGCATTACCATATAATTTATCACCCGAAGTGCAACGCTTCCAGATAGATGCTGTTCATAATTGTTTATGCCACAGCAATTGGCAGGACCTAGGTTACCTGGGCCACCCAGGGAGGCCATCCCACTTTCAAAGGAAAGAGCTGAGTCACCCACACCTCTCCCCAACTCCCCAGGTGCTGGCTGCCCCTTCTTCAGTCAGAATTACCAAACTGCGCTCAGCACACCCTCCATCCCCTTCTCTCGGGACTACAGTTAACTTACTTCCAGTCTCTATGCTGTTTATAGCGGAAGTGTGCTTATGATTAATGGGAAGAAATAAGACTAATTCCCCAAAGAAAGAGAACTGGCAGTTTTGTTTTTCATTTCTGGAGGCACGAAGTTTGACTGCGTGGGGGCAGACAGGGAACGAAAGCCAAGGCTGAGAGCAAAGCTGGCATGACAAAGGGGAAGGGATGTCAGGAGGAGGCTCTGGGGAGCTTAATTGGGTGGGTCATGCATGGCGCCCCTGAAAATGGAAACGTAATTATTTACTGTTGTTCTCTTAGACGCATCTGGCCCGCTGTCATTTTCCCAGTGATGGTCTCCACCACGCTCTTTTTGGGTGCGGAGATTGCCACTGTCTGTAAGCAAATGCAATTCTATTATTCTTTAATTGTAAGTATGCATTGAGCCAACATAGAGGTTAAGCCAAGGTTGAAGTGTCACCTGCTTCGTGACATCTGTCCATCTGCTGTTGACAAAGGAAAGCAGAGGACCGTTCAGCAGATGCGCTCGACCACCGGTCTTCCTTGCTGCAGGAAGGGTCTATCAAACAGCGAAATTTATCAACAGACTTGGCACGGTAGGGCCACATGTGTAACGTACTCTACCACATGAAAGGCGAGCTCTGTCATCCTCTGTCACACTGCAAACCAAACATAGGCTGCCTCAGAGGCAGCTACATAAAAGGAAAAATTGTGTATTGTAACCAAAATATCACACACACACACACACACACACACACACACACACACACACACACACACATCTTGGGCTCTGGTCAGACCCCTGTGTCCTCCTGGAGCCTAAACTCTTTAATTGAATAATTAATCTGAGAGTTTGCATTCTGAACTCACTAATGAGGCCAATTTGGACCACCTGCCATGGCGATTGCCCACTGTGTAACCTCACTTGGCATGGTCCCAGGAGCAGACCTGGGGCCTGTCCGCCTCCAAGGAGTCGAGTTCTGGTCCCCACATGCAAATGAGCCCTCCTGGTACCCCAGCAGCCTTTGTTTGTGTGTGTTTTGTGTCTGGGCTCATCCATCTGGCTTCCCTTCTGCCACCGGTCCTTCTGTTTCCACCCACATCCTCAATTTGTCTTCCAGCTCTTTCTGCACCAATTACACTATAGACAGATTCAGTCGATTTCTGGGCCAGCTGCTCAAATACATCGTTTTCTGCATTGAAGATGCTCAGAGCAGGCCCCCAGCCAGCCACAAGGATTCCCAGACTCGAAGACTAGAGGAAACTCATCGGAATTTTTCCAGTTCTGGTGCCATCCCCCACATTCATTCATCAGAAACAAAGAGAAGGTATTAGTTTCCCAACAGTACAGAGAAGATCTGAATGCCCATTAGAGGCTCTGGTCATCTGTGCAGAAAAAAGACAAGGACTAGACCCACTTGGAGCGTGTCTTTTCTGATCCTGTGCTCCTTGAGAGCTCCTTGAGAGTGGGAAGGGGAACCACTGTCACGGGTCTTCCAGGAAGGAGCAGCCCTCAAGCTAAGGAGCTCTTCCAGCAGTGGTTTAGAGGAGGTGCTGTTTGTACAGATGTCTTTGTGTTTTCAAGCAGCTTTAAGACAGGACCATCATCTTTGGCATCATCTTCGAGATCTAGAAAAGGAGTCCCTTGAAATGGGTGTGATGTCCCAAGGAGGGAAAGCTGTTCCATCAAAAGGAAATAAGTCCCACAATGCGCTCAGGAGAGTTCTTAGAGGGTAGGTGCTTAAGGCTCCAGGATGGTTTGCTCCCAGGAGAGCTGAGCATGCCTTTCAGAGCCATCCACACTCACAAGGATCCCCTGGCTCCCCACAGAGGAGCAAGCCTTAAAATCCACTATGCAAAGGGATTCCAGCAGGTCCTAGGAATCTGTGCCCTGCTAAATTCCATGCAGGGAGTGACCAGCTGCAAATGCCACCCTTTATCCTCTGACATTCCTGGCTCCCCAGATGGCTGCTTGGCCAGCTGCCAGGGGATCAAATGTAGGGTGTTCCATATGGCTCCAGGTATGGCAAACCTGGTCCAAGGCACCAGAGCAGAAAGAGAGTCTTTGTCCCTGGGGCCAGATGGAGCATCTATAAGCCACCAATGGGAAGCATGGAGAGCCTCTGGTCAAGCCTGAAGGCAGAAAGGATAATATCAGCCTGAGCTGACCCAAGTCGATCTAGGAGCCACTGGCACAAGGGCCTTTGAAGGGGAAGATATAGTGTCACCAACAGCTGTCCCACCTCTATAGGCCAAACCCAAAGATCAAGCCTTCTAAACTCCAAGTAGCCCCCATATACTCTGATCAGCATTTCAAGAAATATATTATATTATAGATAGATGATAGATAGATAGACAGATAGACAGATAAATTGTTTACTAAACCTCTCTTCTGAGCCACAAGGTGCTTCTGTATCAGGAATCAGCATCTATGAGGACCCCAAAAAGGACAGAACTCTGTTCATTAGCTTCTCAAAGTGAGGTACGTGTACCTGTGACATCAGTTGTTAGATCGGTGTGCTGTAAGCAGCTAGCTGGAGAGAGGAGCTGCCTCGGTGAGCCTCTTGGAGCCCAGATGATGCCATCATGCATTCCAAATGCCTGTCATGGAGCTGCAAGATTTGATATTTTCTCTGCTGAAGTTTTGGTCTTGCTTTATTTGGTCTATTCCTTCCTGTGTGCCCAGGCCTCTTTTTTGTTGGTTTTTTTTTTCTTCTGTGTTTTATTTTTATTTTTTCTTTTTCACCTTTTATATGAGAAGAATCAAGAAATATATCTTTTAATTTTATAGATATGTTTTAAATTAAAAACCAATTACATTATTTTTCCTCTTCCCTTTCCTCCCTCTGACCCCTTTCATGTACCATCCACCTCTCCCCGACACCAAATTTATGACCTTTTTCTTTAATTGTTATAATTACACACAAAAAGTGTATAAATATATAAATCCAACCTGCTGAATCTAACCTGCTATTGCTTGTATGTATATGATTTCAGGTACGGCCATTTGGATAGGGATAACCAATTGGGGAGTTCATCCCTAACTTGCCCTCTTTCACTAGTTGTTAGTTGTTTGTGGGTCTTTTTACAGGGCTTGGATTATGCAAGATTTCCTCCTTCCATGTTAGTATGTGTGGTGGTTTCAGAGAAAATGGTCCCCAAAGGGAGTGGCACTATGAGGAGGTGTGGCCTTGTTGGAGGAGGTGTGGCCTTCTTGGAGGAAGCATGTTAGTGTGTGGCGGGCTTTGAGATCTCATATGTGCTCAAGCCATGCCCAGTGAGAAAGACCACTTCCTGTTGTCTGCAAGTCGAGATGTAGGAAACTCAGTTACTTCTTCAACACCATGTCTTCCGGCACACCACCATGCTGCTCCATGATGATAATGGACAAAACCTCTGAAAATGTAAGACGCCTCAATTAAATATTTTTTCCTTTATAAGAGTTGCCAAGGTCATGATGTCTCTTCATAGCAATAGACACCCTATGACAGAAGTTGGTACCAGGGATATTGCTGTGACTGACCTAACCATGCTTTTGTTTGAAGGAACATGGACCTTAGGACCATGGATTAGAAAAGCAGTTGAGTGCTTTAAGCACTGCCCAATGGGCCATCCTAGTGGGAGCATGGAAGACAGTGGTGGAGCGTGATTTGATGAAGACAGTAGTACTGAGTGTGGTTTATGTATATTAAAAGTCTAGAGCAGTGGATCTCAACCTGCCTAATGCTGTCTTCCTCATGCTGTGGTGACTCTCAGCCATAAAATTATTTCTTTGCTACTTCATAACTGTAATTTTGCTATTGTTATGAATTGTAGTGTAAATATCTGATATGCAGGATATCTGATATGGGATCCCTGTGAAGGGTCGTTTGACTAATTTAGAGATTCTGCTGTGCTCTTAAAAAACCCCATGAGCAGCTGGGTGGTGGTAGCACACACCTTTGATCCCAGCACTCGGGAGGCAGAGACAGGTGGATCTCTGTGAGTTCGAGGCCAGCCTGGTCTACAGAGCGAGATCTAGGAGAGTCAGGAATACACAGGGAAACCCTGTGTCAAAAACCAAAACAAACAAGAAAAATAACTTGGAGGCTCAGAGCACTGGTTGCTGTTCTGGGGAATCTGGGTTCAATTCTCAACACCTACAGGGTAGCTCACAACTTTCTGTAACTCCAGGCTGGGGGATTCTGTTGCCTTCTCCTCGGCTTCACAGTCACCGCACCCATATGGTGCACAGACATACACAGGCAAAACACTCACACACATAAAATAAAGAGAAATACACCCTTTTAAAAGTGATTTCTAAAGAGCGACAGTGCTCTGGTGGAGAAGTGGTCTGAAGTTGTAGGCAAATCCCAGCTCCCTGGTAATCAGAAAAAATGGCCCCTGCATCCTATCAGCAAACACTCCAGGTTCTCAGGGGATATTTTGTTTGTGCTCTCACAAATAAAGCTTGCCTAGAAATCAGAGTGCAGAGCCAGCTGCTGGAGGCCAGGCAGTGCGGGCGCACACCTTTAATCCCAGCACTCGGGAGGAGGAAACAGGAAGTAATGTGGCTGGACAGAGAGAGGAAGTGATAAGGCAGGGTGGAGACAGGAGCTCTGCCCTTTCAGGCCAAGGATTTGGTAGAGATAAGAAGTCTCTCTAGTGACTGGCTCCTTCACTGAGCTTTCAGCATTTACCCCAATATCTGGCTCTGGGTTTTTATTATTAAGACCAATTAGGATTTGCGCTGCATCCTTTGTAAATAAATCATAAGCTCACTGCTCAACTCCGCTGATCCCAGGAGCTGCCTGGGGCCTGGAATAGTGAGGTAGTTTTAAGAAGTCAGCTGTTGCCGGGCGGTGGTGGCACACACCTTTAAACTCAGCACTCAGGAGGCAGAGGCAGGCAGATCTCTGTGAGTTTGAGGCCAGCCTGGTCTACAGAGTGAGTTCCAGGACAGGCTCCAAAACTATACAGAGAAACCCCATCTCAAAAAACCAAAAAAAAAAAAAAAAAAAAAAAAAAAAAAAAAAAGAAAAAGAAAAAAAGAAAAAAGAAAAGAAAAGAAAAGAAACCAGCTGTCCACTGGCCAGTGTTAAAGCTTGGACAAGGGATGGTGAGATGCATAAGTAGGTAAACGTGCTTATTGCCAAGGCTGGGGACTTAGTTCTAGGTCAAAATCCCACATAATAGAACTGATCCCCACAAGGAGTTCTCTGACCTCCACATGTGTGCCATAGTGCACATTCATGACTAGACAAAGTTAAAAAGACAGACAGACAGTCTGAGCAGGAGTAGCTGTCATGGTCAGTGTTTCTGATTGCAGCCTGGGGGCCCAAGCATGTGGCTCTCTCTGGTCTCCTTCCCTCATGAGAATATATACATGGGGTACACATTCCTCTGTCACTGGGGGAACCTCACTCCCTAGCTAGATCCGCTAGAGAGTACCCACCACATGCACAGGCTCTGACCACAGTGAAGAAGGTAAATAACAAAGATGGTTTTGCCCCAAGGCTGCAGCCTGGACTAGGCTGAAGTGTGTGTGGGGGGGGGGTTGTCTGGCTGTTCAGGCTGACCAATGGGAATTGGTGGGACTCTCTCAGGGGCATTGCAGACCCTCTGCCCACTTCCCCTACCTGTCCAACTGAAGCAGCCTCCCCTATACCCTTGTGCCCAGATCTCCACTCTCCTTTTCTGGATTCAGCCTGTGGTCTTGCACATGCTAGGCAAGCACTCTAACCACTGAGCCACATGCCAGCCAGGGATTTCTTTGTTTTTATTGTTTTTTGTTTTGTTTTAGATTTATTTGTTTTTATGTATATAAATGTTTTGCATGCACGTATGTACGTGCACCATGTACATGACTGGAGCCCGCAGAGGACAGAAGAGGGCATCAGACCCCCTGAGCTAGGATTACAGATGGTCGGGAACTGAGCTGGGTCCTCTGTAAGAACAATAAGCACTCACTGAACCTCCTCTCCAGCCCTGGAACTGCTTCGTTCCTTCTTCCTTGCACCCCAGAGTTTCCCTCTGAAAATTTGAGCAACTGTTCTTGCTGTCTGCCCTCTGCCCAGTGAGCCCACTGAGCAGGGATACATTCATCCCACCTCTCTCCCACATGCAGACTCCAGTGATGTCCAGAGCCTTAGGCCATTGCTTTTCTAAACAGCCATGGCTCCCCTTTGTTAACCTGCTGCCACCACGAAATGCTCAGCCACCGTAGTCCTGTGTCTCCTGACACCTCCGATGTGCAGGAAGAGTGAAGAAACAGCAGGGCCACTCGAGGACCCAGCTTTCCACGCGCTGCGCTGAGGGCCTGTGTGCTCCTGGAAGAGTGTTTGAGATAGGCCGAGTGCCATCAGCTGAGCTGTGACAGGGTTCCAGCCATCCAGACTTCCGGCCTGAACATTTCCTCCAGTGTTCAGCATTTTGAGTTTCCACCATCTCCCTGAATCACAATCAAAGTGTGCCCGGGATGTTGATGTGTGAGCTGTAAGCTGGCAGGGAGAAGGTTTCCATGATGGTTCTGGAGCTGGAGCAAGTCTGTCTACGGTAGATGATTTCTTCTGACCTCCCAGCTCTTGTATGGGAGGCTAAGGAAGCTCTGGGCTGGTCTGTGGTCAGCTCTGGGTTTCACACACTCCTCTGTGGCTGTGCAGAGTAATTGCCCTTTGGTGCTAAGATGGTCTTGTTTGGTCTGACCTTCCTTTGGTTGCAAACACTCGTGAGAAGTTGAGTCACGGCCAGGAGTGACAGAGGAAGGAAGCCTGTGGAGAAAACCGAAGTGTCAGTCAGAGACGCGTTCAGACTTAGATAGCTGTGGCAGTAGGCTCGATGGTCCAACGGCAGATACTTCATAGAAATCTGCTCACACGGGGAAAGACGATCGGGGCTCACATTTTTAGCACATGGTTGTTCGGTTCTTTGGTTCTGAGGTTGTGTCAGAGAGAACATCTTGGAGGGAGTGTATGGTTGAGCAAGACTGTCCCCTCATGGTGGCCCGGAAGCAAGATGAGAGTGAGAAAGGAGCCAGGGTCTCAATGTCTTCTTCAAGAGATTTCTCAGTGACCTAACTTCCTCTTACTAAATCTTCCTCCTAAGACAACCTTCCCGGTGCTGCCACCCTGGAATACAGTTCTTCATGTTGTGGTGACCCCCAACCATAAGATTATCTGTTGCTACTTCATAACTGTAAATTTTTGTTTGTTTGTTTTTCGAGACAGGGTTTCTCTGTATAGCTTTGGAGCCTGTCCTGGATCTCTTTGTGTAGGCCAGGCTGGCCTCAAACTCACAGTAATCCACTTGCCTCTGCCTCCTGAGTGCTGAATTAAAGGCGTGCACCACCACCTGGCTCATATCTGTAACTTTGCTGCTGTTATGAGTTGTAATGTAAACATCTGCTGTTGCTGAGGAAGGCCAGTCTGTCCTTGGGCTGCCTGGAGGTTCGGCCCTGGCCTCCAGGCCCAGCCCAGGGCATGGAACCACTGCTTCCACCTACCCTGCTCACTCTGCTGAGGGAAGGAGAGCACAGGGTCCACAGGCTGCAAGCAAGATGGTTGTGCTCAGCCTCATGATCACCTTGACTCTGGGCAGCAACAGGTATCCAAGATGAGTCTCAGTGATAGTCCAATATTTACGGTGCTTCAGAAACCGTGAACCAGATCAATGACTCGTTGCTATAAGTATCTGCATATAAAGTTGTTTTGACAAAATAACAAACTGTGTGACACACAACAGATTACAACATCACTTTAATAAATGAATGTGTGGTAGGGAGATGGGAAGCATGGCGGGATGCTGTGATGCACAAGGATTGCTGGGTAGGGCTGGTCCTCCGGCAGCTGAGAGGCACGGGCCACCGCCTGGCCTGCCTTGACCTGTCACTCCCCGCTAGGCTGGTGCTGTGCCACTTGGCCCACGGGCCCAGCCATCTCATGGAGCCTCGGGGGCTGTGGCTGGCCCTAGGAGGAGAACACGGGACCACCGTGCTGCCTGTAGGCTTCAAACACGAGGGTTGGGGTACCCGCAGAGCAGCATGTGCCAAGGGCAGCCTGGAGGTACTACAGCCTGGAGCTCACACAGGTCCTGCCCCCAGACACACTGCCCAGCCACACGATCACCAGGACTCTGAGCAACAACAAGACATCCAAGATGAAGAACTGTTCATTTTCTGGATTAAGCCTCCCCTAAAGACTTCTGTGGTCCATGCAGAGGCCATGCTGATGTCCATGATCCATGTTGCTACTGGAGGCCATATTGATGGCCATGGTCTGTGCTGCCACTGGAGACCATGTTCATGTCCACAATTCATGCTGCCACCAACTGCTATGGACAAGGAAGCTTCTTTTGCAGTGGTGTGGATGACTGCAGACTCATCCCTGAGAACAAGAGACATTGAAGGCTTCTGTGCCAACCTCTCCCCCGCATCCTCCAAAGAGAAGCAGTCCAGACATGAAGCTACTGAAGAGAGTCCTTAAAATAGTGATTAAGATGCTGAAGTGTAGCTCTTCACCCCTGACAGCTTCTGGTGGGAGTGGGGTGGACTCAGTTTCCTGTAAGGGGCTGGCCACTGGGAGTTTGACCATGCTCTGTTGAGTATATGAGCCACACAAATTGGACTTGGTGGAGTTTTGTTTTGTTTTTGGAGGGGAGGGCACAAGGGTGGGAGGGTGAACCTGGGAGGAGTAGGAAGCCAGTGTGATCAGGGTGCATTGTATGAAATTTCCAAATAATTAATAAAAATATTTTGTTGGGGAAAAAACCCCTAATCAAAACACGCGCACGTGCACACGCACACACACACACACACACACACACACACACACACACACACACACACACACGGTGTGCCCCTAGTGACCTAATTCCTCTCACTGAAGCAGTGGTTCTCAATCTTCTTAAAGCTGCGACCCTGTCATACAGTTCCTCACGTGGTGGTGATCCCTGACCATAAAAGTATTTCATTTCTACTTCATAACTGTAATTTTGCTACTGTTAGGAATCATAATGTAAATACCTGTGTTTTCCAGTGGTCTTTGGAGGTCATGACCCACAGGTTGAGAACCACTGTCCTGAAGGTTCTACCATCTCTCAGTAGTAAGTACCACAGACTGACAGCTAAGCCTGTATTCCTGAGTCTCCAGAGGTATGGAGGGGCATTTAAGGTCCAAACCATAAAAGTGATAACTCACAAAGATCTTGACTCTGTCTTGGGTTGTGGACAGAACCTGGACATGCAGAGAAGGAAGGAAGGAAGGAAGGAAGGAAGGAAGGAAGGAGGGAAGAGAGTTCTGAGATGGAGATCGACTCTGCTCATCTTCCTGTTGCTGGGGCTTGAAATGGAACACAGGGTCTGCTTGGAATTTCCCTGCATTTTATATCGCGTCCAGTCCACCAGGTCTATTCTGGTGTGTGTGTGTGTGTGTGTGTGTGTGTGTGTGTGTGTGTGTGTATAATGTGTATGCAAAACATGTATAATGGCAGCCAGCAGGACTCTAGGAGGTCATCAGATGCAGCCAATGGCTGCATTAGAAGAATTTAATGCCTAGTGTATGTGACAGGGTTGATTTGTTTATCTTGTGGACATTATCTCAGCATTTGGGGAGTTTGTGCTTATTGGACAGCCAAAGTGTGTAAGAAGAAAATTAAACATATTTTAATTATATAAATGTGTTTGAAGTGCTCAAAGGAAGTGAATTAGCTATGTTCTAAAGCCCTTTGACAAATGATTGTGTGGGTTTACATGTTCTAGTGATTACTTTTCTGTTGCAGTGAGAAAAATACACCATGAAAACCAACTTACAGAAGGAAGAGTTTATGTGACTCATGGTTCCAGAGGCATGGTGGCAAGCATGGCGTCAGGGGCAGGAAATTGACAGCTCACAACCTCAGCCATAAGCACCCATCAGAGAACAGACAGGAAGCAGGACCACCTCCTAAAGGTTCCACAACCTTTCCAAACAGCGCCACCTACTGGAGATGAAGTATTCAAATACAAAAGTCTGGAGAGGGTGGGGCTTCTCATTCAAACCACCATGAATAAATTTTATTAACAATATTTGTTAGGTTTAAAACTCTTTTGGTGGGGTGGGATTGAAACAGGGTTTGTATAGCCCTGGCTGTCCTGGATCTTGCTCTGTAGACCGTGCTTGGCCTCGGACTCACAGAGATCCGCCTGCCTCTGCCTCCTGAGTGCTGGGATTAAAGGCGTGTGACACTACCATCACAGGTAATAGATGAGACGTGTTACATGGAAAAGTAAATGGAGCTAAAGCTGATAAATGAACTGGTCTGATCGGGGAATCAATAAGCGTAACAATCTATAACTTCTGCTCTAGCCAGATAACTACACTGTGTCTCTTACAATTAAAGCCTCAGTTTTGAGATTTGCAAGTCACAAGAAATAATACCCAGGGACCAATCTCACAACCCAGATATTACCTTCCATAGTGCAGTTAGCATCCCAGCATCCGGGACCCCTCTTGCAGTCCTTGAAGGACCTGCCTTCCCAGTAATTCCCAGAAACACCTCCCCAGGGGCCCCCTTTTCCTACACCTTTATTGTCTCAGAGTTTGTTCGGTTCTTCTGTTCAGCAGTTTGATTTTGTGTTGTATTGATATCAATAGTTCATTCATTCCCCTTGCTGGCAGACATCTGTAATATACATACGGCCCAGCTTATTTAATCGTCCTGTTTGGGCTCTTCCTGGCTTGTTTGGCATTGGGGCGAATCCTATAGTGTGAATACATCCAGACTGCGTGGTTTGGAAAGAATTCATCACGGATAGCTTCCAGAAAGCTCACATATTCTATGCAATAGCTTTGGGGGGGGGGGTGAGGCCTATTTGTCTCATTTTAGAGTTGGCAAACTAAGCTTGCATAATGTCCTAGAAGTCACATGATAAAGCCAGGGTCATCTGAATAAAATATGCTGTGCCTGTTTCCTCGATGAAATAGTCACAAATAGCTCAGAATACTAAATTCTGGGAATGCAAAAAGATGAGATTTTTGTCCTTGTAGATCTTGCAGGAAAGTGAGGAATCCTCTGCTTAAAAAAAAAAAAAAAAAAAAAAAAAAAAAAAAAAAAAAAAAAAAATCAATTCAATACGTGTACTGGCCAGGAAGATAATCATTGTAATGCAGAGTGGGCCTAACCCACAGGAGTGGCGTGCCTGGGTGGGGAGGTGTGACCAGAGTGGGGGGGTGGTGGTGTGAGCGCCCTGCTGTGCAGAAGGGTTTTGCTAAAATTTTCCACTGAGAGAAAATGTTCCCTGAAGGTTTATCATCCTAGGACAGATGTTGGCTAGATAGTTTTATTTCCGTGACTAGTCAAATCTACAGGATCAGCAGAGCTGGAGAATACTTTCTTTGGATGACTCAGATGGAATGAGGAAATCATTTTATTTACTAACAACACCCGAAGATCCACATGCCAGGGGCTGGGGGGGTAAAGGAATGCAAGCCCAACCTTGGCCAATTCCCAGGCTGTCAATGGAAACCAAGCTCAACTGTGTTGGCCAATGTGCCGGCCAGGTTGTTAGCGCCATGGGAACTGCCTGGCACCTACCGCCATGAAATTAGTCCTTTTTCTGAGGGCTTTGAGGGGGAGACGGGTAGCAGTGATTGGTACTTCTGAGTGTTTGTAATGTGCCAGGTGGTGTACCGAATGCTTCTCATGTCATCATTGTCGTCATCCCCGGTTCTCTAAGGAGCAGGGACAGATGGAGCTAGAAATTTATCCTGTCCTGCCTGGACCCTACAGTCCTGTGGCCTGCTTATAAAATAATCACACAGAGACTTAATATTATTTATAACTGCTTGGCCATTAGCTCAGGCTAACCACTGACTAGCTCTTACATTTAAACTCAGCCCATTTCTGTTAATCTATATGTTGCCACATGTTCTGTGGCTTTACCTGTGTGCCGTTACATGCTGCTCCCTGGACGATGGGCTGGCATCTCCTGACTCAGCCTTCCTTTTCCCAGAATTCTCCTTCTCTGCTTATCCCGCCTATACTTTCTGCCTGGCTACTGGCCAATCAGCATTTTGTTTATCAACTAATCAGAGCAACACATTCACAGCATACAGAGCAACATCACCCATCACACAGGTCACTGGGTAGATGAGAACTTGTCCATGATTGCCACATGATGCAGGGCTTTGGGACTGACCTGACCAGGTGATGGGGAATAAAGACACAATGACCACACTGAGATGGGGTGGTTGCTGGGCTCTGGTGGAGATGCACCCCTGACCAGGGAATCTGGTGTGAGTGTTACATAGCCTGGAATGATGGGCAGGTTAGCTCAGCTCTGTGGGAGGTCTCTGTTGGGACCTGCAGTCTTCAGCTGCAGTCACTCTGGAGAAAGAAGCTGTGCTTGATGTTTTCTGCAAATGCTATCAACATCTGTCCTTGACCAGGAGAAGGCCTTGTTATTCCCATGGGTCTAGGGCACTGGGGTCCATGACATGGCTGTGCTCATGTCAAGAATACACATCCACTCAGGACTTCATTCACACAACATCACTTAGGCACAAGGCCCAGAATGGTACATCTTGGAGGGAACTCTGAAATGTTGTTTACTTCACCTAAAAAGGAAGTTGACAGAGTACAGAGGTCAGTGACACTTGGCTGATCCAGTGTGTTGGCGACACTGGAGTCACAGGGGCCAGGGTCTTATTCACCAAGGTCTTGGTGACACAGCCTCCATGGAAAAGGGTTTGTTGGGATGTCAACAAAACTGTGATCTTGGAGAAAGGTGAATTGTACCATTTTCTGGTCTAGAAAGGTCTTCAGCAGGACATACGTAGACATGTGGACAGCGGCAGAAGCCAAGCAGGGCCCAGAGGCAATGAGATGGTAGTTTGAATGTAATCAGCCCCCATAATCTCACAGGGAGTGGCACTATTAGGAGGTGTGGCTTTGCTGGAGTGGGTGTGGCCTTGTTGGAGGAAGTGTGTCACTGTGGGGGTGGGCTTTGAGGATTCCTGTGCTCGAATACTGCCCAGTGTCTCAGTCGATTTCCTGTTGCCTGCCAGATGTAAGATTCTCAGCTACCTCTCCAGCTCCACGTCTGCCTTTATGCCACCATGCTCCTCACCATGATGATAATGGGCTGAACCTCTGAACTGTAAGCCAGCCCCCAATTCAATGTTTTCATTGATAAGAGTTGCCATGGTCATGGTGTCTCTTCACAGCAATAGAAACCCTAGTTCAGACAGGTGGTTACTGGCAAGGGCTCCAAGCTGCTGAGACAGATTTTGGAAGCTTTCAGGCCCTGCCAGGAGGATCTGGGAAGGCAGTAGCTTAGAGAACAGAGACTCCGGCATTACCCAACAAGCTGATTCGGGAGCCACCAAACAGTGTGTGTTCTTGCAGACATATGTGTCCAGCAGCAGGTTCCACCAGCATCTTTATGTCCGCTAAACATACGCTTTAGACATCCCAGGTACCAGACTGAGACTATATTACAGGAGTATTGGTGTCATCTCAGAGGGAGGAGACAGACTAGCTGAATGCACAGGATGGTGAATGAGGGGCCCCAGACTGAGGACCTGTGACTTCTAGACTGTGAGATTGAAGGTAAGTGGAGGAAGAGCCGGGACACTGACTGCCTGTCCCACACTGTTCCTGTCTGGCCTCACTCAGCAGAAAAGCTGAAACCTGGACTTTCTCGGTTTCTAGGACCCTTCAAGGGCACAGATGTGTCAGCTTGGGAACACCACTCAGCAAAGCGGCCCAGTAGACACAGTGGCCACACTGGGCACTGACATTGCCTCATCCTGCATCTGTTGAATGCAGACCTGAGCTTTTGGAGAACTGGAATGGAGTGGCTACTGGCGGTGTCACTAAGAGGAAATACAGCTTGGTCGTACACAGGCCATAGGTACGCAAAGGTGTCACCACATCTGTCCTGTTGTGGTGAGGGAGAAGACTTTAAAGGAAGTGGTCTGAGGAGGGGTTGTACAGTCTCTGTGAAGAAAGCAACCTCAAGTAGTATCCACAGTGTTACCAGCCCTGAGCAAAGGGCCGGAGCTCCCTGTACATGTGGGCTTAGCCTGGATTTCATAAGTTCAAAGGCCACCAGGGAAGGGTGGGGGCAGAAGAGCCACCCCCAAGCCCTCCTGTGGATGCAGTCTGAGGAGGCAACTGCCTGGTATCATTTGCACAAGAATTCCCCATACTGGTGCTCACCCTCGTCTGGTATACCGAGGGTGAGATCCAGCTGTGCCAATTCCCAGTCAGCTAGAAAGAGCCTCAATGTCTGACCTCCCCAAGGCCAAGTGGCCATCTCCTCAGGTGCCTGGAGCTCAACAGAGAACACCTGCTTAATTTCAGCAAGGAGTGGGGTGCCTCAGGTTATTCATCACTGCCCCTTAGGCAAACAGGGAGGTCACCCTCAGGCCAAGTCTCTCTCCTCTCTGTGGTGAGACAAGGTGCCGAGTCAGACTTGTTTTAGAGACACAGGAAGTACACACTCAGGGACTTCTTCACCCTCCGCTCCATCTGGAGGCCGACACCAGTTCTTGTCCCAGTCTGTGGTCACTTAATGGGCTTGTGTTCCGGTGACTAAAAATGTCAACACACAGGGACTAGTGGTATGTGACTTGGGCCATCAGGAAATCAGATAGATACATTCTGGACCATGCTTAGCTCAAGGTTAAAAGAGACAGACAGCAGCACCTCTGGGCATGCTCAGCTTACATAGTAAAGTTGGCAGACAGGAAGCTTTTTGTCATAAAGTTTTAGTGGAAAGAAAAACACCACAGTGAAAAGGCATGTTACCGAGTAGCTAACACTGACTCAATTCCTTCATTTCCTTTCATGTTATAGTAGCTCTTGGTTGCTGGTCATTTCTTCGGTTGCTAAGCACCCAGGCCACATGATCTCCAGTTTGTTTCCATATCTAGGGATGTTTCCTAGGGGCGAGGCTTGAATCTGAGGTTAAACCACCTGGTAAGCTCTGGGTTCGCACTGGACCTGAGATGTGCTTCTCCCCGAGGAGGCAGAAGTCTGTTGGAGGCATCTTGACCACTTTAAAAGTAAAACAGAAAACCAGTTCTTTCTCCATGCTTGGTATATGGCTGTTAGATAGGAAGCCATCTCAGAACCATGAGGAAACTGTTCTATAGGCAGAGAGAAATTAAAAACAAACAAACAAACCCCCACAAATCAAGAACAACGGAACCAAAGGAGGTGGTTAGAAAGAAACCTCTCATGCTCATACTGATATTATTAGCTTATTGAGCTAACAAAACACCTCTTGATGAAGGAGCCGCAGGCTGGCAATACAGAAGCATCAGAGATGACGATACCATTGTGGTTATATTTGGAAAATACGAACTATCGCCGCAGACTGCCCTCTGGGCATGATTAAGTCACATCTTGTCATGTTTCCAAAGCCTTATGGGAATGGGGTTGGAAGGCCAGGATCTTGTCTTCCAAATCAGGCCAAGATGCAAATGAGTCTCTCCGAAGGCTTCCCTTCATTATGAGTACCTGGAAAACAAAAAGACCAGGATCCCCGCACCCTCTCACCATCCACACCCAACATACATCGGGCGGGCTGTACGCGGTAACCCTCACAGACAGCCCTACTCATGGCGGGGGGGGGGGGGGGGGGGCAACACAGGGGGGCCCAGGGCAGTCGCTCATCACGGTGAGCCTGAAATGCAGCTAGGCATGAGTTTGAATTCTGATCTGCACAGCATTTGGCTCCAGGGGGCCCTTCCCCTTGGACCCTGGCTCTGCCCTGTTGTAAGAGCAGCTCACACATGCTGGTGAATATGGTCTTTGTCTTGCCTCCTCCTCCTAAAAATGTAGTGGCCCAGAGTTTTCTTCCTGTTTCTGAACCATCCCTGTCTTGGTCAGGCCAAGCTGAGGGGCATGCCTGTTCAAACCTCCGACAACTGCAGGGTTGCTTTCTTCGGGAACTGTTCCGGAGCTGACAGAAGCCGCACTCACAAGCACTTCTGAGACGAGGCCCTGTCTGCCCGGCTTAAGTAAGAACCAGGGCTCTGGAAGGACAGCCTTAAGGGTCTGGGAAGTCTGTCTTTAAATCCCCGGAAGCCTTAAAATAGAGCTGCATCTTGAAGAGAGTCCTTTCGGCTTGCCAAGCCATCTACTTGGAGGGTAATTTGCCGTGTGGGGAGGCTGAAAGTAGGGAACCCACAGACTTTGAAGTCACGCCTCGATTCTTCATGTTCTCTCTAAAGTGTTGAAAATTGGAACTATTTATAACCTGGTCCACTTGTTTCCCTCCATCCTTTAATACAAAACACAGCAGTTAGTGCTTCCCCAATCCCGCTGTCCAACAGGCACTTGTGCATTCCTAGTCCCTGTGGGTCACAGCTTTGCTGGTTTTGTTGTTGTTTCCAAGACAGCCCAGGCTGGCCTTGAACTCACAGAGATCCGCTTGCCTCTGCCTCCGGAGTGCTGGGATTAAAGGCACGCGCCGCCACAGCCCGGCAGCTTCGCTGTTCTTTCTGACATCTCGCTGTGCAAATCCTTTCTGGCTTCCAGTAGCTTTCCTTGCTGTCCCAGAGTGCCCCGTAACACCTGAGACTCTGTGGGCCTGTGGTAGAGTCACCAATGCAGAACCGTCTGTCCTGTGTGCACCATGGCCTGCACGTGAAGGTCAGAGAGCATCCCATGGGGTCACTTCTCTTCCACCGTGTGTGTCCAGGGATTGAACTCAGGTCATCGGGCTTTGCCAGGTAAGTGCTCTTACACACTGAGCCATCTCACCGGCTCCATGTTTACATCTTTTCAGTGTCAATATATGACTCCTGACGCCAGTTTCGATTTTGTCTATTTATTGCTGTGTAAAATCCCATCCTGAAACTTCCTGTCAGGAGATAATGTTTATAAAAATTGATACTAGGAGCCAGGGATGCAGTGCACACTTTTAATCTGAGCATCCAGGAGGCAGAGGTGGGTTGATCTCTGTGAGTTCAAGGTCAGCCTGGTCTGTATAATGAGTTCCAGGACAACCAGGGATACACAGTGAGACCCTGTCTCAACCAAACTCAAACAAATTGGTACCAGGAATTGGACCCAGGACCTTGAACATGCAAAGTGCATGTTTTACCATCAAACTCACCATCAGCCGCCTATAACAAGAAATTGAAACATGAAAGAATATCTTAAGCATCCTTCCTTATCCTGGCAGCTGCCTCTTCCCAGCTGAGTGACACTCACTAGGGTCCTTCACATGATTGCATTTCGATGCTGGCTGGTGTTTGGGATCGACTTTGCTGAGGGTAAGGCAGAGAGATGAGGAGAGCTGGGGAAGATGGGTAGAGAAGGGTTTCGTGCTCATATCTCTGAAAGATGATGATGTGTGACTAATGACTTGGTCCTCATGACGTAGTCAGCGGGAACTGCTGTAAGAAAGCTGACAGGAAAGGGAGGCCATCAGAAAATCGTAAGCAGCAGTGTGTGGGGAGAGGGGCAGGAGGCAGACCAGAATGGCGGAGGCTGGCTGGAAAGCCGGGACGGGTGGGGAACAGCAGGCAAGAGTATGTGCGCGCGCACACACACACACACACACACGTGTGTGTGTGAACAGAACAGTAAAGCACAGAGTGATGATAAGCCTCGTGTGTGCCCCGTCTGCTCTGGGTTTCTTCAGAGGAAGGTGAGGACCCAGGAGCCCGGCTTTTCCTGGTGCTTCCTGGACAGTACCCAGGCAGACAGTAGCTCAGGAATCTTTAGAATTCCTTAGGATTATATTGAATCGTCACTCTAGAATTGGTCTCCTTTCTAAGTCTCCCAGGGGACATGTCACCCTCCTGCACTGAGCGCTGCCCTCTTGCCTTTGACTCATCGAATGGCCCCTGATGGACCGGTCCCCGGCCTGCCTGAGATGCCCTTTTCCTTTCATATCCTTGCTGCTGCTTCTCCAGTTCTTCCTGCTACACTGCCTCTGTGGACAGAACTTCTCTGCTGGGGCATCACGTGCCAGGTTCCTCGAGGGTTACTCCTTAACCTGCACTGTCCTTGGGGTCTTGATTCTAAACAGTGGCTTCTTCTCTTTCCAGGACTGGATTTGATGGAAGGTGGGGGGGGGGTGGTGGATAAAGCAGAAAAAAAATGAACACACCCTTTCCTTTAAAGGGTCTGTATCCATACATCAAACTTGCTATGTTTCACCAGTTAATTTAGTTAGGTAGCCATCTTGGCTTAAGCTTAGCTGGCTCAGGCGTCCAGCTAAAACTCTCATGTTCTAATAAGAAAGAAGAAAGGGAAATGCGCAGATATTAGAGGACATATGGTAGTTCCTATTATAACTCCGAAGGCATCCTGAATGCAGATGTCCAAGGCCACCAGGTCTACACTCAGCACTCCCTTCAGCAGCGATGGATACCACAGTCTGTTCATCTGTGCAACCCAGAAACTTAGTGGCCAACCACCATTCCTAAAGGAGACAGTGTCAGGGCCAGCAAGATGCTTCTGTGGGTCAAGGTGCTTGCTGCCAAGCCTTACCATCTGAGTTTGATCCCAAGGACCCGCATGGTGGAAGGAGAGAACCGACTTCCACAAGTTGTCCTCCGACCTCCACGTGCACACCATGGCACACCAACCAAATGAACAAATGTAATTTAAGAAATTTAAAAAGAGAGACAGCATTATTCATTCTTAACTCGGCTATCTTGACTGAGGTCTGAAATGTCCCTCACAGGTTGCTGTATTTGAAGACTCGGTCACCAGTTGGTGGTGCTCTTTGGGGAAGTTGTGGAGCCTTTGAGGCGGGAGGTATGGCTGGGAGGGGTCTTTGAGGGCTGCAGCCCAGCCCTGCTTCTCATTTCAGGCCCTTTGTTTCCTGATCTGCCTAGATGCCAGCCTCAGCTGCCGCGCTCTGCTCGACTATGAGGCCTCCCCAACGGCCATGCTTTCTCCACAATGATGGACCTGAACTGTGAGGCAGAGTAAACCCTTCCCATCTCAAGTTGCTTTGGACAGGTATTTTCTGACCAAAATGAAAAAGTAACTGATACACATCTTGTCATGGGACAGAGTTAAAGCCCTGACCCTCTGCCTGTGGGCTTTACCCCTTGCTGGCCACTGGCCAATGGGATGTGGAGGTATATGTACTAACCTTGCCCGTGTGCATGGCTTTGCTTGTCAACTTGCCCCTATGTAGCCACTGCTGGGAATGAGACATTTGAGCCTATCCTGCACCCTATACCCTGCAGACCTAGAGACAAGGATGCCACTGCTGTGAGCCACGGAGTGTGGGGCTGTTACTCAGCATCATAATTGACAGTTAAAGTGGTATCTCCACTTCCACATCTGCTGGCTTATTAAATCCTCTCCCTGGGTCACAGGGACACCTGGGAATCCCATCGTTCTTTGTCTCCAGGGGCCACCTCCTCAGCCCACACTGTGACCACTGACCACTGTCAGCCTGGGCTCCCATGGTAACCTCCTCTCTGGCCATTAGCATCAGCTTTCTGCACAGAAGTGGCCTGAACTTTAGAGAAAGGCCAGTCTTGTTTACGACAAGGATGTGAGCCTGTGACCCTGGCCCAGGTGGCTCTGTTCTGCTCCTCCACAGATGGAAAACAAGGAGTAGTTTCCATCTCAGGCACGCTACCCCATCTGGTAACCCAGCATAACCACTGATCCCCAGAGAAGGGACTTCACTGGGTGATGAGCTGTTGAGTTAGATGAGGGCTTGAGTGTGCACAAGAGATGATAATACTATCCCTGCAAGGAAAATGATGAGCAGCAGACAGGCAGCCAGAAACATCCAGGACAGGCCACCATTAGGCAACATGCTCATAAGCATGTATTGGTGGCCTGTGTGTGCTGGCTGGCTGCTCTCCAGAGGTGCACAATGTGTACTCTCAAGCAGGTGTAGACACTGTGTGCTGGCTGCGTGCTCTCTATTAGATGTAGATACTCTGTGTGCTCTCCATCAGGTGTAGACACTGTGTGTGCTCTCCATCAGGTGTAGACACTGTGTGTTGGCTGTGTGCTCTCCATCAGGTGTAGACACTCTGTGTGCTCTCCATCAGGTGTAGACACTCTGTGTTAGCTGTGAGCTCTCCATCAGGTGTAGATACTCTGTGAGCTCTCCATCAGGTGTAGACACTCTGTGTGCTCTCCATCAGATGTAGACACTCTGTGTGCTCTCCATCAGGTGTAGACACACTGTGTGTTGGCTGTGAGCTCTCCATCAGGTGTAGACACTGTGTGCTCTCCATCAGGTGTAGACACTCTGTGAGCTCTCCATCAGGTGTAGACACTCTGTGTTAGCTGTGAGCTCTCCATCAGGTGTAGACACTCTGTGAGCTCTCCATCAGGTGTAGACACTCTGTGTGCTCTCCATCAGGTGTAGACACTCTGTGTGCTCTCCATCAGGTGTAGACACTCTGTGTGCTCTCCATCAGGTATAGACACTGTGTGTTGGCTGTGAGCTCTCCATCAGGTGTAGACACTCTGTGAGCTCTCCATCAGGTGTAGAACTCTGTGTGTGCTCTCCATCAGGTGTAGACACTCTGTGAGCTCACCATCAGGTGTAGACACTGTGTGTTGGCTGTGTGCTCTCCCACATGTATAAGCAACTCTGGATGTTGCCACGGGGGCTCTCATACCTCTGGCTTGGAGCCAGGCAGCCTCTCCAGGCCTCATCTTCTCTTTCATTCCTTTGATTCAAGATTCTGCCCTCCATACTTAGCTTCCTCTCTCCCTATATGCCGAAGGCCTGCCTTCTCCCTCTTGGGTGAACTTCTGCCTGCTCAGTAGGCTCTGTCTGGGAGTCCCTGGAAGCTTTTCTCCTCCAGACCCAAGCACTTGCTTCCTCTCCCCATTACCCCAGGATTAACTCAGCTGCAGAACTTTGGCTCGACCTTTGTCTTTGCTTCTCAGGAAGTCTTCATTCTCCTCAGGAGGTTCTCTTTTCCCCTTCAAGTACCAAAAAAGGACAACATTGTCTCTTGTCTCCCGTGAATACACTTTAGCCATCTCAGCAGGATACTGTCATCGTCTTCTCCCACTTGAAGCTTCTGGAATCCTACAACTCCTTTATGGATCTGGTTGGCGCGCATGCATGTGTGGTGTGTGTGTGTGTGTGTGTGTGTGTGTGTGTGTGTGTGTGTGTGTGTATGCATATGTGTGAGGGTGCATGTACAAATGTATGGAAATCAGAGATCAATTTCAAATGTAGTTCTTTGAAAACTGTCCATCTTCTTTTTCTGACAGAGTCTCTAAGATCTAGAGCTTGCCAGTTAGGTTACGCTGACCCGCTGGTGAGTCCCAGGGATCTACCTGTTTCTGTATCCCCAGTGCTGGGATGACAAGTACATGTCATCATATCTGGGTTGTTGTTTTTTAACTTGGGTGCTGGGGATCAAATCCAGGTCTTCACACATGCACACTTGCATGACAAGCAAATCCAGGTCTTCATGCATGCACCCTTGCATGACAAGCACTTTCCTGAGGTATCCCCCAACCCTTTGCTTTTTACAAAAACGAAACAAAAAACAGGCTCTCTTTGTAGCCCTGCTCACCTGGCACTTACTCAGGTTGGCTTTGATCTTGAAGCAGTCCTCCTGCCTCAGCCTCCTAAGTTTGCTGCGGGCCACAGGAATATATCGTAAGAACTCAGCTGGTTATGTCAAAGTCACTACCTGGAGGGATCAGGGAATTCCTCCAGAGGAAGCCAAATTCCAAGGAGCTTTTGGTGTTATTTGGCTTGCTGTATATCAGCTGGTATTCTGTTATGAAAATCACGTGTGCCTTCATAGTTTTCCCAATTGACTTTCCCCTAGAAGGGCTAACAGTGTGGACTGATCACTCTCTGGACATACACATTCCAGGAATTTGGAGAACAGCCTCAGGAAAGGCTTCCTCTGGAATCAGATATCTCCCTTAGCCATTCTCAAGGACTAACAGTAATAACAAGTCTCCTGATTTAAGATAAATTCCACAAGGAGACACCACCTAGGTCAGGTGGACCTTAAGTAATAGCTTTACACAATTTAGCTCAGACCCTCCTTTCTTACACTTACTAACTTTTTTATAGACCTCTAACTCCTTACCTAACCGCTTCTAGGAATATTTAGATAACTTTCTGTGCTGACAGCTATGCTCAGCCAGAACCCCAGTTCAAGCCTCCCTGTAATTATCATCATTGGCAGCATCCAGCCAGGTCCATCCCCAGATGGAGGAAAGTACCTTATCAGAGACACCTCTGTACTCTCTAAGAACAGACGTAAGCATCCAGACTACTTGTTTGAGAAGGCCTGACAGATGCTCCATTTAAGCTTAACTTCCTCATTTCCCAAATCTTATCTCCAGTTCCAGATCTCCCTTTAACTATCACCAGAGGCATCTACCTCTACATAGGTTGCCTAGCGACTGAGCACACTTTCCCCCACCCTGCAGAAAAATAGCAGATAGCTTGGACAGATAGGAGCCACAGGAAAAAAAGAAGGCAGTTTTACTTTCTCCAATTGACCTAGCAACTTATAGATTCTTAACATTTTCTACTAACCACGTTTAAGATTATAGTTGAGCACATAAGATCCCTCTTCTTAGATATTACCTGAATTTAGCCTTTAGTTAATTCATTTCCCCATTGGTCACTTCCCTTTGGGGTTGCAAATGGTAATTAAAGGTTATTGCCTCTCTATGTGATTTTTATCACCCCTCGGTTTGCCCCTGGAAGCCTGGCTTTGCACTGCAAAGGGATTACTGCTTGTAAGTGTATATATACCGGCATTTCCAGGGCACTGGAAGACGGAGAAGAGAAAAGAGAATGGAAGAACTAGATGGGTAAGAACTTGAGAGGAACAAACTGAGATGGGAGAGGAGATGATATGGGAAAGAACAAGATGGATGAGAACCTAGAAGGGGCAGAACTAGATGAAGGAATTAAGATAGAACCTGGAAGGGACAACAGATAAATGTAAAGAGTAATTGGGCAAGAAAGGAGCTAAATATGAATGCTGTGGATATCGCTCTGTGTAAATAAAGTTCTGACTGGCCAGGCAGGAAGTATAGGCGGGACAAGAGAAAAGAGAATTCTGGGAGGTGGAAGGCTGGATGGAGAAAGACACCGCCAGCCGCCGCCATGACAAGATGTAAGGTACTGGTAAGCTACAAGCCATGTGGCAAAGTATAGACTAACAGAAATGGGTTAATTTAAGATAGAAGAAGTAGATAACAAGAAGCCTGCCACAGCCATACAGTTTCTAAACAATGTAAGTTTCTGTATGCTTTCTTGGTTGGGTCTGAGTGACTGTGGGACTGGCGGGTAAGAGAGATTTGTCCTGACTGGGCCAGGCAGGAAAACTCTAACTACATATGAGAGCAGAATAGAAGCTTGTAACTAACACAGAATAATAAAGTGTGTGGACTAAGGAGTTTCATGTTCATAGATTCATTTTTCATCAAAGGTTAATTATCAGCTGGTTGTAGACTCTTCCTGTGTTAGGGTTGGCGTTCAAAACAGAGAGCTCCACTCCGATATCGGGTCACAAATGAAGCTTTACTTTAACACGAGCTCGTGGGACACCAGCACGAGGAGTAGCTGGTTACCCCGAGTTTGAGGCTCACAGGCCTTTTATGAGGCAGTTCTACCAGGGCAGGGGAGTGGGGTCACCCCGAGTGCAGACACCTGGACGCCAGATGTCTCCGTGGCCTTTCTCAGAGTCTGGGTAGGTAAACGAATTCCAAGCTTATCTAGCAAGGGGTTATTTGGCAAGCATTCTTTCTTAAGCAATTTATCTTGCAAACACAACCCCAGGGGTCATCCTGCAAGCATCCTGTTAGCATAGCATGATGGGCTAACTTTTCTGATATGGGGCGTGGGGGCAGAGTGCAGTATTTTCCACTGAATCTGCAATTAGCAGAGCTAGTGGGGGGGGCTTTGTTTCCCTTACAATGGCCCCTTTCACCTGGACCCTGGGAGGGGACTATCGAGGGGCTGGACCCCCATAGTCTTCAATACTAAGTGCTGGCATTTCAGGAGTGGGCCTCTCATTGTTTTTAAGATAATGCTGTAGCTTGGTTCTTGAGTGCTTTCCAAAGGCCCATATGCTAAAGGCTTGGTTTTGGTGTGATCAGGAGAGTCAACTTTTAGGAAGTGTGGCCTTGTCTTAGTTTGGTTTTTATTACCATGAGAAAACACCATGACTAAAAGCACTTGGGGAAGAAATCTCACAGTTGTAGTTCATCATCCAGGGAAGTCACGGCGGGACCTGATGGAGAAGCCACAGAGCAATACTGCTTACTGGCTTGCTCAATTGGTTTTCTCATCCACCCCAGGACTACCTGTTCAGGGGTGGCACTACCCACACTGAGCTGGGCCTTCCCACATCAATCAAGAAAAGACCCCCACAGACTTGCCTATGGGCCAATCTCTCTTCCCAAATGACATAAAACTACCCAGACAGGCCCTGATAGAAGGAAGCTTGATTGTTAAGAGCCTGTCATTGGAGGGGATCCACTTCCTTCTCTCTGCATCCCAGCTGCCATGATGTGAACAGCTTTGCTCCACCACACACCTCTACCATGATGCTCTGCTTTGCCCCGGTCCCAAAGCAACAGTGCTGTGCTTTGGAATGATAATTCTTAACACATTTCCTGATACTGAAGAGTGTTCTGGTGGTGCAGAATATTATTTTAAGGTGTGTTACATTTGTTTACACTGTGGAACATTTGTTTAATGATGCAAAGATGTGTTGCATTCTTTTATGTTGCGTTTGTTTAGCTCTGTGAAGCTGTGTTACTGTGCCTGCCTAAGACACCTGATGGTCTAATAAAGAGCTGAATGGCCAATAGTGAAGCAGGAGAAAGGACAGGTGGGGCTGGCAGGTAGAGAGAATGAATAGAAATAGAAGAAGGAAGAGGAGGGGCAAGAAAAGAAGGAGGACATCAGGGCCAGACACCTAGCGACACAGACAGCCATGAAGTAGGATTATAGAAGTAAGAGAAAGATAAAAGCCCAGAGGCAGGGGCTGGAGAGATGGCTCAGTGGTTAAGAGCACTGGCTGTTCTTCCAGAGGTCCTGAGTTCAATTCCCAGCACCCACATGGTGGCTCACAACCATCTGTAATGAGATCTGGTGCCTTCTTCTGGCATGTAGGCAGAACACTGTATATATAATAAATAAATCTTTAAAAAAAAAAAGTGGAAAAAAAAGCCCAGTGGCAAAAGATAGACAGGCTAATTTAAGTTAAGAAAAGCTGTCAAGAAACAAGCCAAACTAAAGGCCAGGCATTCATAAGAAAAAACAAGCCTCTGTGTGTGATTTATTTGGGAGCTGGGTGTTGGGCCTCCAACAGAGCAAAAACAACCAACAACATTCTTATGTTTCATGTCCCAATTTACACTTGAAAAATTGTTCAACATCCTTAGCCATCAGATAAATGCAAATCAAACCAACTCTGAGATACCACCTTACACCTGTCAGAATGGCTAAGCTCAAAACCACTGATGACCGCTTATGCTGGAGAGGATGCGGAGTAAGGGGAACACTCCTCACTGCTGGTGGGAATGCAAACTTGGACAGCCACTCTGGAACTCAATATGGTGGTTTCTCAGAAAATCGGGAATCAACCTACCTCAAGACTCTTGAGTATATACCCAGGCTATAATCCACAGCCAACAGAGAAGCTAGGTAAAAAGGACTGCTGAAGGAAAGGAATTGCAAGAAACTGTTCTCTCAGTCCTTGGACCCTATCTTGGCATATGGCATCATATTTACCAGGATAATTATTACAACGCTACATCTGCTGCTGAATTGCTGCTACAGAACAAAGATAGAGTCTGGGGGACTATTAGGAAGAGTAGAGGTTTACCTCCAAATTTGAAAATGAAAACATCAAGAAAGGTGACGAAATATTTTCCAGAAAAGGTGACATTCTTCTCCTAACATGGAAAGACAAGTGGGTTGTCTGAATGATATCAATGATCCATGGCATTTCTGTCTCGACATCAGGAAAAAAGAGAAATGGGGGAGAATATTATAAAACCCACCTGCATCAAGGAATACAATGCCCACATGGAAGACATTGACCACGCAGATCAATTCCTTCCGTGTTGTTCTGCTCTAAGGAAAATGATGAAATGCACAGGAAAAGGAGTGCTGTACCTTATAAACTGTGCACTTCTCAGTCCATTTGGAGTGTACAACGTCCTCAAGCCACAAGCAAAACTGAAGTACAAACAGTCTCTGCTGTCGGTGGTGAGAGACGGGATACCGGATGACAATAATGAAGGCTCTCTGGAACCAGAGACAAATCTGTCCAGCCCTTCCCCTCGTAAAGGTCCACCCAAAAGTTGTCAGGTGATACGAAGCAACATGAACCTACATGTATTCCTGAGAATGGAAAGGAAAAGTTTCCGAGGAGAGCCTGAAGCATTTGACTGCCCGTGGAAAAAGGAGCAGCTCTAGATACTTACCTCAATTTTGTTTTGGTCCCTCTTCATAGAGGAAGATGTTTTATGCAGTACTGTTGTAGAATCAAGGTGTGCCACTTTTGTTTATGCTCTGGAACATTTGTTTAATGATGCAAAGATGTGTTTGATGAAATAAAATTCACCTGCGGTGGGGGGGGGGGGGGGCTGACCGGAAGTGGTAGGAGGAGCCAGGTGGAGAAGGGTTTATAAGGAGGGGTGAGGGAAGCCTGCAGGCTTTCTGGAGGACACCAGCAAGGAGAGGAGGTGAGCTACTTGCTATTCAGTCTCTCTGAAGAGCAGAATTCCACCTTAACCTTTGAATCTTTGTTTTGTTTTGTTTTTGATACAGGGTTTCCCTGTGTAGCTTTGCACCTTTCCTGGAACTCACTCTGTAGACCAGGCTGGCCTTGAACTCACGGAGATCCGCCTGCCTCTGCCTCCGCCTCCCAAATGCTGGGATTAAAGTCATGCGCCACCACCGCCCGGGGCGCAATCGGTTAGTTCAGTACATATACAACCTTTGAATCTTGAGTGCTTTAGAGCGACAGTTACGTTCCCTTCTTAGCTTTGCAAGAGTCAGAGCCTGAGGGAACAGAATTCCCTCTGGCTGTGGCCCTTGCGGCCTAGCTGCTGCTGTTAGGCGGAGTTGCAGCTGCTGATTTGGACAGTCACGGCTAAAAGGGCAACAGCAATCAAATAAAAGGACAACAGTGCTATGTTAAAACAAGTACTAGGAACTTTAATTAGTGGCTTAATGGTTTTTGTAAATAAAAATGTTATACCTATTGAAAAACAACAGCTAAAGTGCATTGTGACCTGTAATTATGATTATTTAAATAACATGCACGTGTGGTTCCTGGCCCATGTCTTAGAGATTCCTGTGTGGTATGAAATATGTCAATTCATGACCCCTAACAAACATTTTCTCATGTAAGTCTAATATCTCATGTCACAGCGATGGAAAGCTGACTAATACAGAGTCAACATATGCTCAGTGATAAGAAGTACATACTTCCCTTCCAGAGGACCCAAGTTCAGTTCCCAGCACCTGCACTCATGTGCACATAGTCACACTCACATCCAAACACATACGTCCAATAAAAGAAATCTAATCCAGGTGTGCCTTTAATCCCAGCACTCAGGAGGCAGAGACAGGTGGAGCTCTGTGAAGTTAAGGCCAGCCTGGCCTACACAGCAAGTTCTGGGACAGACAAGGCTACACAGTGAGACCCTTTCTCAAAAGATGATAATAATAAAAGGAATCTAAAATTATGTAATCTGAAACATGGCTCCAATTGTTTGACCTTTTCTTTCTCTGCTACTTAACTGCCTGGATATGTGCTTTCCACTCTGCATTCTGGAGCCATGCCCTCCAAACCTTTGAGTCTCCTCTCCTTCCTCAGAGAAGCATCCCTTGCCCCTTCCTGCTGGGGCGCACTCTTGCCGGGGGCGCTCCTACTGTGGCCTCTTCTACCTGAGCAGTTCTCGCTGCTCCCTGGGTGTTTTGCTTGGTGTTTGAGTCTGTGGGCTGCTGACAAACTAATGTGTAGTTCTGGCTTTGCTCACTGGCACTTGGTGACTGAACTAATGGAATTGATTGATTGAATGCATGGAGGCGAGGATGTTTTGTTTCTCGTGAAAGACACTCTTGCAGCCTTAGCTGAACTCCAGTGGAGTTCATGAAAGAGATCTGTGGGCAGGTGCAGCCTTCTGAATGACTAATGTGCAGCTGGATGAGCAAGGGCTGATTTAAAGCTGAAGATCAAGACCTCCTAAATCATGGGCTTCCTCTCTCCAGAAATTTGTTATTCCTTTGGGTGGTCTTCAAGAACCTTCTACTGGAAATCAAGTAACTCTCTCACTGGGTTAAATCCTCAGAAACTATATGAAGTTCAGGGAGTTGGTGGAGTCCAGAGCGAATGTGTATCATTTGACGAAGGCACAGCCATGCCAAGGACCCCAGGGTCTCAGACCCATGGGAGTGGCAAAGCTTTCCTACGGTGAGGCGCAGATGGATGGCAGGGCTTGCCTCTGGGCCTGGTGCACATGTGGACAGTGTGTGCAGAAAATGTCCACTGTAGCTTTGTCCCCTAACCTTCAGCCGCCACCTTATTTGATGGCCTGAACACTGTTCCCCAACAGAGATGGCTCCTACCAAGATTAAACCTGCCTCCACTTTCAGTTGTATGTAATAACACTGCCTCCTTGTTCAGCTGTTTATAACGACCCCGCCTCCCTGTCTATCTGTATGCAGTAGCCCCGCCTCCCTGTCGCTATGCATGCAGTAGCCCCGCCTCCTTGTCTATCTGTATGTAGTAACACCTCCTCCTTGTTCAGCTGTATGCAATAACCCTTCCTCCAAGTTCCACTGCATATAATCAACACACTGAGCTCCTGGGGTGCCGTTGCTTCTCCATGTGGGAGCCCAAACCACCTGATCCCATCTTTTCGGTGTCTGCCATTTCTTTTTGTGTCTGTCCATTCTTCATCCCCTCAGAGGTCCAGTTAGTTCAATCCCCAGAGCTTTGCAGATCAATTGAATTAATTGCGATCAGTTGGGGGGGATGCTGGGAGGCAGGACACAGGATGGGGAGAGGAGGAATGGAGATGGGGCTGAGGGTTAGACCCTGAAAAGGAATCAGGCGTCATCATCAGGTTTGAGGACTTTCCAAGCTTTATCTTTTCATTTCTGTGCTTCAGCACCCAGCCCCAAATCCTTCATCTCCCAACCCCAGGGAGCAAAACCACAAAAAATAAAAATAAATAAATTTAAAAAATAAGAGAAACTTCTTCAGAGACCAATGGAACCATGTGGACATGGGGGATGAGCTAGTGTGTGAATCTGCTATCTTCGAAGGCTTCATTCATGCATTATCTATTCATGCAGAAACACCATGGAGCGTCTACTGTGTGCCAGGCACCCAAGCACACAATGAACAAAACAGATCTTGCTTTGCCCTCGACTGTTGGGAACTCCCTGAAGCGATTGACAGAAGACACACATTTCCCTGGGTCTCCCATGGCTTCTAGTTGCCCAGTAGTGAGATGTTGGCATTTAGGGAGAGGTGAGGAATGTGGTGTATTGTGGGGAGGTGTGGGGGACACTTGAGGGGAAGGAAGACAAGCCCATTCTCTTCCCGTCTCTCTCCCTCCTCCCCTGCTTTGGGTGGAGAGACTTAATTGATGAAGGGAGGAAGGGATGCAGATTAGATGCTCCAGCTTGCAGTGGCCACATAGCCCATGCCAGCTGGGCCTGGGAAGCTCTGCCCCAGGTGGAGAGAAGATGTCAGACTTGCTTTGGACAGTAACTGGTTGGTGGTGGCAGACTCAGTCCACTTGCCTCACTGGATCTTGTTTCATTTATTTCCTCTTGTCCCCAATCTCCCATTTTTACCCTTAAGTTATTTAAGGGCTGGAGTCCTCGGCCCACCCTCCCACTCCTTAATGAAATTCTGTTCCTTATATCCATTACGAATCCTTCGCTCTCCCCAGGCCATTACAGAGGGCACGAACGACACAAAGTTACTCTGCGATTTCAATAAAAGCCATGTAATCTCTTTCCAAAGCACCACTCTGCTTCAAAAAGTCGATATTCCTCCATTGGCAATTTCCTATAATGTGGTTAGTTTAACAAAATAAAATTTGGGGAAAAAAATCAAAGTCGCGGCAAGAGCAACTACACTCTGAGCATCTGTCTTCACGTCCTTCCCTCTGACTCCTTGTAGATGTTTTCAGGGTCTCACCTCACTTTTGGTTAAGGAAGAAAGCCAGAAAGGCTGTTTTTGAACCATTTAAGAAAAATAAGGGAGAAATTAGTTAGAAGCCTCTTGGTGATATATGGTGGAGATTGGACGAGATAGTGAGCATCAAAAGAAGTATGGGCAACTTCTCTCTCAGTGTTCTGTTGCTGTGAAGAGCCACCATGACCACGGCGACTCTCATAAATGAACATTTCACTGCGCAGCCTACATTTTCAGAGGTTCAGTCCATTATCGTCATGGTGCAACATGGCAGCATGCAGGCAGACATGGTGCTGGAGAAGTTGTGTGAGTCCTACATCTTGCAGGCAATAGGAGGTCGACTGAGACACTGGGCAGTATCATGAGTATAGGAAACCTCAAAGCCCGTCCCCACAGTGGCACACTTCCTCCAATATGGCCACACCTACTCCAAAAAGCCACGTCTCCTAATAGTGCCACTCCCTATGAGGTTCTGGGGGCCAATGACATTTGGACCACCACAGGCAGCTGAGCTTGTTGGAGCACACCTCAGCACTAGGGAAGCAGTCGAAGCAGGATAGAGAATTCCAGGGCAGCCTGAGTTGCATAGCCTGATGTTGTCTCTAAAACAAAACCCCTAGAAAACAACAACAAAAACCCCAAGAATTAGTCCAGGTGTGCTGGCACACGACTTTAATTCCAGCACTAAGGAGGTAGAAGCAGGTGGATCTCTGTGTGCTTGAGACCAGCTTGTGCTACATAATGACTTCTGGGTCAACCTGGGTTACATAGTGAGGTTACATGGTGAGACCTTGCCTAAAACAAAACAAAAAGAGCTGGGGAGGTAGCTCCATGATAGAGTTCTTGTTTGGCATGTATAAGACATTGAGTTTGATCCCCAGCCCAATGAAAGGGCTTTGAAAAACAAAACAAAATAAAACAAAAACCAAAGCGACTGAGTGGTCCTGGGCAGCACAGTTCACAGACATCTAAGCAAGTGGCTCACTTTTGCTTCAGTATCCTCGGTGGGAGAAAGGCAAGGGTGGCCGGGCCAGAGAGACTCCGTGCTTGAAAAGGCGCTTCAGAGGTAGAGGTGTCTGCAAAGGCCTACATCTACATGTCCTGGACCAACCCATGTACTTACCTCTGCACTGGCACCATGGGAGAGACCTCCATGTCGACAACTCCAAGGGAAGTTTAGGGTGTCTAGATTGCAAGACTAGACACATGAGGTCACTCCTTTCAACACAACCATGTCCTCAGCTCTCTCATAGATAGCGCCAGATGCCAACTGTGCATAAACCTAGAGTCACCTAGGAAGAGGGAAGCTCAGCTGAAGAGCTGCCCTGATCAGATCGGCCCATGGCTATCCTATGAGGCATTTTCTTAACTGCTAGTCAATGCAGGAAGGCCCGGCACACTGTGGGTGGTACCATCCCTGCGCAGGTGGCCCTGGGCTGCTGCGTAAGAAAGGTAGCTAAGCAAGCCAAGGGGAGCAAGCCAGATAGCATTCCTCTGTGGTCCCTGCATCAGCATCCTGCATCCTTGTCTCCCTTTTAACGTGTTCTTTTGCTTTCTCCTTAAGTCACCCACTCATCAATATTCCCTCATCAGCATCTCAAATGATAACACACAGTCCTTGAAGTCCTTTCCTCAGCCCAAACAGGATCATCCCCTTCCTGTGTGTCTCAACCAGTAGAACCAGCATGCAGCTGGTGCCAAGGCCCCTCATGGCTAGGTGCCACCGCTCACTCTTGCATGCTGTTCTCCTCTACCTAACCCACCAACAAGTCCTGAGTCCTTTGTTCTTTGTCTCCACAGAGGTCGCCATCTTGCCCCATCCATTGATGGCGGCAGCCTCCTGGCTGCTCTCTCTGCTCCCTCTCTCGCCTCTTCCCACCAGCAGTCCACAAAGATTCTTTGAGAAGCAGGATTATGTCATTTCATGCTTAAAGTCCTTCAGTGATGTCCCTCCACCCTAAAGAGGAATGTTAACAAAGTCCTGTCTGTTCTGCCTTCCTTCACCTCCCAGATGCATCCCGTGACCAAGGCCATCCAGAAATTTCTGGAATCTTCAAAGAACTCCCTTTCCACAGGCCTTTGTATTCACCCACTCCTCTGTGAAGACCACATGATAATTTTCTTGATTATTGCTATTTTTCTGTTCATGTATGACTTGGGTCCTCAGACAACCACTGCTGACCACCCTATTCTCTATTCTAACGGCTATTTCTCCCCAGTACAAATGACCATTGGTATTAATTTATTATCACACCTCATATTATCCTAAGGGCAGGGGTAAGAGTGTGCTGTCTTTTCCATATATCCTCAAAGGCCAGCAGTAGACTTGGTACACATGTACAAAGAGGAATGGTTTGGGGAATGAGGACGTAAAAATAATACTGATGGTAAGTAGTAGTGTGTCATTCAGGGCTCTGATCTTGAGTCCTTAACTATGTGTAGATGGTTGGTTGGTTGGTTGGTTGGTGTGTGTGTGTGTGTGTGTGTGTGTGTGTGTGTGTGTGTAACTTTCTTAACACTTAAATAATCTGGAGCTGGAGTCATGTTACATCTAAGGAAGTGCTCAGAATCTCATCTTACTTTTATTTTCAAATGGAAAAAAAGGCTACATTTAAAAAAAAAAAACCTTTCTTTGTGTGTCTGTGTGTTCACATGCACATTGCTAACAGCATGTATGTGCAGGTCAGAGGGCACCTTTGGGAGGGGTTCTTGTTGCTACATATATGAGGCTAGCAGATATGTAAGGTCCAAGGCATTCTCCTGCACCCACCCCCACCATAGGAATGCTGGGATTACAGGGAGGTGCTACTACATCTGGCTTCCTGTGGGTTCTGGGGATCTGAACTCAGGTCCTGACATTCTGTGGCTCAGGGCAGGAACCTAGGGCTTCTCCACTGAGCTACACTCCCAGCACAATCTACTTTTTAGAAGACATAAGAGGAGAAAAACATCTACAGAATGGTAATCAAAACTTTTCCTAGCAGAATATTATTGAAGTGGAAATGGAAGTTGCCTTGGAAGGCACATCTGTAACTGATCAAGCAAAAAGGGTAGAGATAAAATGCATATTCCTTTTTTTGTTTGTTTTTTGTTTTGTTTTGTTTTGTTTTTTTGAGACAGAGTTTCTCTGTGTAACAGCTCTGGCGGTCCTAAAACTGCCTCCGTAGACCAGGCTGGTCTGGACCTCACAGATCCGCCTGCCTCTGCCTCCCGAGTGCTGGGATTAAAAGTGTGCTTCACCACTGCCTGGCTAGCATATTCCTTGTAAAATAAAATTTAGCTTGCCATCAAAACCAGCTTGAGAGCAGATCCCTCAACAAAGAGCCCCAGGAAATTATGCCAAGAGACTCAGGCAGAGTAACAGGCAGGTGTTGTGGAATAAAATATTTGTTTAACTATGCAAAGATATGTTGCATTTGTTTAACTATGTAAAGATGTGTTGCATTTGTTTATGCTGTGTTTGTTTAACTGTGTAAAGATGTGTTGCATTTGTTTATGCTGTGTCTGTTTAACTGTGTAAAGATGTGTTGCATTTGTTTATGCTGTGTCTGTTTAACTATGTAAAGATGTGTTGCATTTGTTTATGCTGTGTCTGTTTAACTGTGTAAAGATGTGTTGCATTTGTTTAACTATGTAAAGATGTGTTGCATTTGTTTATGCTGTGTCTGTTTAACTGTGTAAAGATGTGTTGCATTTGTTTAACTATGTAAAGATGTGTTGCATTTGTTTATGCTGTGTCTGTTTAACTGTGTAAAGATGTGTTGCATTTGTTTAACTGTGTAAAGATGTGTTGCATTTGTTTATGCTGTGTCTGTTTAACTATGTAAAGATGTGTTACATTTGTTTATGCTGTGTCTGTTTAACTGTGTAAAGATGTGTTGCATTTGTTTAACTATGTAAAGATGTGTTGCATTTGTTTATGCTGTGTTTGTTTAACTGTGTAAAGATGTGTTGCATTTGTTTATGCTGTGTCTGTTTAACTGTGTAAAGATGTGTTGCATTTGTTGCACTTTGCCTGCCTAAGGCACCTGATTGGTCTAATAAAAAGCTGAACAGTCACTAGCTAGGCAGTAGAGAGATGGGGTGGGGGGGGGGCTGGTGGGCAGAGAGAATAAGTAGGAGGAGAAATCTAGGCTCGAGAGAGAACAAGGGAGAAAGAGAGGAAGATGCTGGGGGCCAGCCAGACACAGAGGAAGCAGGAAAGTAGGGATATACAGAAAGAAAGAAAGGTCAAAAGCCCCGAGGCAAATCGTGGATGAAGAGAAACAGGTTAAAATAAGTTGTAAGACCTAGTAGGAAAAGCCTAAACTAAGGCTGCACATTCATAACTACTAAGTCTCTGTGTCATGATTTGGGGGCCGGAGGTCCCAGAAAGCCTGATATGGGCAGGAGACGGGATTCTTCGAAGATGAATCTCAGAGATGCGTGGGGTTCCTAACAGTTTCTTTACTAGTGTAACGTGTTTTCCAGACCTTCCAATGGTTACAACTTTTTTCAACAGAAATATGTTCATGATCAAACAATAACATACATGAGCCACTCTGTTTTCAGATTTAACTTGGAAAAAGATTGAAGTATTTTATTTTCATTTATATAAAATTATGGAGCACTTGGGGAAGGCGCCATCACCATGGGACGCAACCAGAACGGACCCAAACATTCTGCCCAAGGCCAACCTAGGGCCCAGCTGCCAATCCTGCAAAGCCCAAAAACTTGGAGGTGTTGGTGAGATTGCCCTACTGAACAACCTGCTCAGCTAAGATCCATTCAGGAGAAGTTTCAGAGGCCTACAGTCTGCAGTCTGAGGAAACAAGATCAGCTGAGGAGTTGGTGAGCGAGCAAAACATGACCTAAGAATGCAAGAGAAGGAGCCATCCAGCCACCGAATCATAAGGCCACCCTACACTGACTGGGAACAGGTAGGGCCCCATCTCCAGACCGGCAGCCCAGGTCTCTAGCTCCTAGGCCCCAGCCATTGGAGCCCCAGGGGCCAGGCAACTACCTTTCCCTGCTCACCAAAACCCACTAACACTGATTGGACTAAGCTGCTCCTGGAGAAACAGAACCCAACAGCACCGATTCGACCAAGAATCTAGTGGACTAACCAAGACTAACAATTAGAACAAGAGAGGCACCTTCAGACACAGACACTGCCTGTACCAACAGGAGGAAGCGATGAGTAGACACCAGTGCAAAAACACAGGCAACAACATGAAGACCTACATGACAACATCACAACCTAGTGACTCTACACCTGCAAGACCTGAACATACCAAGGCAGAAACAACAGAAGAAATCAATCCTAAAAATGACTTTAAGAAGATGATAGGGGTTGGGGATTTAGCAAGCACAAGGCCCTGGGTTTGGTCCTCAGCTCTGGGGAAAAAAAAAAGAGAAGAAAGAAGGACCTTGGGCTGGAGAGATGGCTCAGAGGTTAAGAACACTGACTGCTCTTCCAGAGGTCCTGAGTTCAGTTCCCAGCACCCACATGGTGGCTCACAACCATCTGTAATGAGATCTGGCTTCTTCTTCTGTATACATAATAAGTAAATAAATAAATCAAAAAAGAAGAAGAAGAAGAAGAAGAAGAAGAAGAAGAAGAAGAAGAAGAAGAAGAAGGTAATAGAGGCCCTTAAAGAGGAAATGAAAAACTCTCTTAAACAGGAAATAAAAAAATTCCCTTAAAAAATAAAAAAAATGAAAGATAAAAACAAACAAAAAATTGGAAGAAATCAAAGAAAGCCAAGAAAAAGTAATTAAACAGAAGGAAACAGTTCAAGATTTGAAAATTGAAATCAAGACAATAAAGAAGACACAAACTGAGGGAAGGCTGGAAATAGAAATCCTGACTAAACGAACAGGAATTACAGATGCAAGCATAACCAACTGAATGCAAGAGATAGAACAGAGAATCTCTGACAATGAAGACACAATAGAGAAAACAGACTGTCAGTCAAAGAAAACACTAGAGACAAAAAAGTTGTAACACAAAACGTCCAAGAACTTTGGGACACCATGAAAAGACCAAACCTAAGAATAAGAATAGAAGAAGGAGAATACCAACGCAAAGGCACAGAAAACATATTCAACAAAATCATAGAAGAAAACTTTCCTAACCTAAAGAAAGAAATACCTATGAAGATACAAGAAGCTTACAGAACAACAAATGGACAAGATCCCAAAAAAAGAAGTCCCCTCACCACATAATAATCAAAATACTAAACATACAGAACAAAGAAAAAAATATTAAGACCACAAAGGAAAAAGACCAAGTAACATATAAAGGCAAACCCATCAGAATAACACCAGACTTCTCTATAGAGACTATGAAAGCTAGAAGGTCCTGGACAAATGTTATGCAGACACTAAGAGACCATGGATGCCAACTCAGACTATTATACCCAGCAAAACTCTCAATCAACATAGCCAGAGTAAACAAAATATTCCATGATAAAACCAGATTTAAACAATACCTATCCACAAATTCAGCCCTACAGAAAGCACTAGAAGGAAAAAATCCAACCTAAAGAAGCTAAACAAACCTATGAAAACTCAGGCAATAGATAATCCCACACCAACAAACACCAAAGAAGGACAACACAACATGACCACAAAAATAACAGGAACCAACAATCACTGGTCATTAATATCCATTAATATCAATGGTCTCAACTCACCTATAAAAAGATACAGACTAACAGAATGGATAAGAAAACAGGATCCATCCTTCTGCTGCATACAGGAAACACACCTTAACTTCAAAGACAGACACTACCTCAGAGTAAAGGTCTGGGAAAAGGCTTTCCAATCAAATGGACCTAAGAAACTAGCTGGTATAGCTATCCTAATATATAATGAAATAGACTTCAAACTAAAATCAATCAAAAGAGATCAGAAAGGACATTACATATTTATCACTGGAAAATCCACCAAGATGAAGTCTTGATTCTGAACGTTTATGCCCCAAATACAAAGGCACCCACATTCATAAAAGAAACACTACTAAAGCTTAAATCGCACATCAAACCCCACACACTAGTAGTGGGAGATTTTAACACATCACTCTTACCAAAGGACAGATCTACCAGACTGATACTTAAAAGAGAAATGTGTGTGTGTGTGCTTTTCATTTTGTGTCATTTTCCTTTATTTTTCAAACATGTCATTATTTTATTTTATGCATATTAATGGTTTGCTGTATGTACACCACATGTACACCATGTGCCTGGTGCTCATGGAAGCCAGCTGACATAGAGTCCCCTGAAACTGGAGTTTCAGATGCTTGTGAGCAGCCATGTGGGTGCTAGGAATTGAACCCAGGTCCTCTGCAAGAGTAGTCAGTACTCTTAACCACTGAGCCATCTCTCTGGCTCCCAAACTCTTCATGTTTAAAGAATTTGTCTTTAACAATTTGATGTTTGAATAATAAAATACAACTATTACGTTATTTGTTGTATATTTATAAATTCTGAGGTCTAAAGTAGCAAGTATTTGTTTTCACTGATTTTTGTTAACTTCTTTATGTATAAAATATTAGTATTAGTGTCCACAGTTCATTATAAATCTAAAGTAAAGTTGACAACATGGCAACTTTGCTCTTCTGTCTCGGTAACCGGATGGCCACCTGTGCCTGGTTGTGCCGATGCAGGGTACGATGTCTGTTACAGGATGCTTCATGTTGATCCAGGTGTGATAATCAAAGTGTCTGAAGCCTGTTCCCTTCACCCTTCCAGTGTGTGGGGTGTGTGGGGTGTGGGGTGTGTGTGTGGGGGGCTGTGGGAGTATGTGGGGGTGTGGGGAGTGTGGGGGTGTGTGGGGAGTGTGGGGGTATGTGGGGGTATGTGTGGGGTGTGGGGGGTGGGGTGTGTGGGGCTGTGGGAGTGTGTGGGGTGTGTGGGGTGTGGGGGTGTGTGGGGTGTGGGGGGTGTGGGGAGTGTGGGGGTGTGTGGTGTGTGTGTGTGTGTGTGTGTGTGTGTGGTGTGTGTGTGTGTGTGTGTGGTGTGTGTGTGGGGGTGTGGGGGTGTGTGTGGGGTGTGTGGGGCTAAGGGAGTGTGGGGTGTATGGGGTGTGTGTGGGTGTGTGTGGGGTGTGTGGGGTGTGTGGGTGTGTGGGTGTGGTGTGGGTGTGGGGGGAGTGGGGTGTGTGGGGGTGTGTGTGGGGTGTGTGGGGTGTGTGTGTGTGGGGTGTGTGTGTGTGTGTGTGTGTGTGTGTGGTGTGTGTGGGTGTGTGTGGGGGGGGTGTGGGTGTGTGTGGTGTGTGTGGGGGGGTGT
>NC_050464.1:2997540-3095040 GCF_903995425.1 Onychomys torridus | reverse complement strand
CCCAGATTTTTTTCCCCATTCATCATTGATGGGCATCTAGACTAGCTCCATTTCTTAGTTCTTATGACTAGAGCAGCAATAAACATGGGTGTGTATGTGTCTCTGTAGTCCGGTGGCATGGAGTGCTTCAGAATGATACCTAGAAATGGTAGAGCTGAGTCATATGATAGTTCTATTTTTAGCCCTTTTGAAAACTCCCTATACTAATTTCTATGGAGGTTGCTTCAGTACACACTCTCGCAACAGTGTGTAAGGCTTCCTCTTTCTCCTAACCACATAATTTTACACCTCAGGTGCCTGCCTTTAAACACACCCTTAACAGAGCCTCCCTTAGACACAAGGTAAAGGTGGTTATTTACCCAGCCTTGAAATGCCATTTCCAGGAGAGCCGTCACTCACCTGTCTGCTGTCCTGCTACTTGTCTGTCCCACAGACGCAGGTCACTCTGCTGGAGCAGTGTAGGGACTGACTGCTCACCTGCTCACTCTGCAGCCAGGATCTCTCAGCATCTAGCAAGGGCCTGATGCAGAGCGGGGGTGGGGCTTGAGTGAGCAATGTCCCCCACAGGCTCAGGTCCCTGGTTAGAGGAGATGTTAGAAGAGGTGATGGAACGTTAGGAGGTGCAGCCTTGCTGGAAAAGGGACATCATTGTGGGAGTGGGCTTTGAGGGTTTATAGCCTCGCCCCTCTCCCAGTCCACTCTCTGCTTCCTGTGTTCCTGGCGGAGTTGTGATCGCTTGGCTTCTTGCTCCTGCCATGCCCCTGCCGTAATGGACTCAGCCCTCTGGAACTTAAGCCAAAGTAAACGCTTGTATCCCCAAGTTACTCAAAGTCATAGTGTTTTATTACAGCAATAGCAAGGACCGGATATAGCAGGTGTTAAGGACTGAAGTGCACTGTAGCCTGTGCCCAGGCTGATGTTGCTGTATTTACCTCCAGTACCTGCAATAGACTGCACTTGAAAACAGGGTCACTGCAGGAATGGTTTGCTACAATGAGGTTATTGTGGATCCCAATTCAACATGACTGGTGTCACAGAGAAATCTGGACACACACAGACAGGGAGATGCCACATGAACATGAAGGCAGATCAGCGTCCTGTCTGTCACAGTCTGCTAGCGAGCCACCAGGAGCTGGGGGAAAGCCCCAAGCAGAGTCTCCTTTGCTGCTCCCAGAAGACAAACCCTGCCGACTTCTTGCTCCAGCACCCCAAGGCAACAGATCCCAGGGTTGAGCCACCCAGTGGGGAGTGTGGAGCCCTAGTGAATCCACAGCTGTGTGACTAGGAGAACCTGGAGGGGTGTCTGGCCCATGGCTCCCATTCCCAGGAATGGTTCCTGAGTTTGGCTCTCTGAGCTCCTTACTCCGCTTACCGTCTCCTCTGGACAGGAACGTGGACTGTAGGTGACGTGACAGGAGAAGCTTTCTTCCCACACTGTGAAGAACGCTCCACTCCACCCAAGGTCCTCACGTGTTTTATGGAGTGCAGTTAAGGTTGCCATTTGCTTAAACTAACGTGTATAGTAATAAGAAGGAAGCATGCCCACAGTGGTGGCGCACGCCTTTAATCCCAGCACTCAGGAGGCAGAGGCAGGTGGATCCTGAGTTCGAGGCCAGCCTGGTCTACAGAGAGAGTTCCAAGACAGATAGCCAGTGCTACACAGAGAAACTATGTCTCAAAACACAAACACAAAGAAAATAAAGAAGGATGTATGAGAGCTCTGGGGATATAGCCTAAATACAAGGCCTGGGTTCAAGCTCTGCATAGCAAAGGAAATTAATTAACTAACTGAAAAATATTTTGTTTTTAAATTTTATGTGTATAAGTGTTTGCCTGTGTGTATGTTGTATTGCATGTTTGTGCCCCCTCAGAGGTGAGAGGGGGCATCAGATGTTCCTCTCCCCGCTTCTCTCCTCCTCTCTCCTCCCTCCTTTTCCCTCACCCACTCACTTCCCCCATCCCTTCCTTCCCTGTGTGTAGTGGATAGCCATCCCAGCATTGGCCTGGAAGTTCCAACCCCCATTGAGGCTTTGGTAATGGTCACGCCCACATGGCAGGGCGGAGGAGGAAGCGGAAGACTAAGGATCAGGAAGAGGGCTCGCGCTTGGTTCCCGGACCCTGGACGCTGGAGGTAGACCGAGCAGAGTTCTCCAGAGAACACCGCCGGACTGCGCCATACCTTTGCCAGACCCTGCAACCTACCCCTTCATTTGTAAGTTAGCCCACAAAATAAACCTCCCTTTTAACTACGTGGAGTGGCCTTAATAATTTCACCAATACCTGTTCCATCCCCTCTCCTCCCCAGCTCTCTTCTCCCTTCCTCCCAACTCTCCCTTTATGCTTGTCACTGGCCAAGGTTACCAGAGCTCAGGTTGGGACCATGCCATCGAGTCTGTGGAGCTGTGAACTGAGTAAACCTTTTCTCTTTTTCTTTCTTTTATTTTATGTGCATTGGTGTGAGGGTGTCAGGTCCCCTGAACTGGTGCTACAGACAGTTGTAAGCTGTAATGTGGGTACTAGGAACTGAACCTGGATCCTCTGCAAAAGCAGCCAGTGCTCTTAACCATTGAGCCAGCTCTCCAGCCCCACCCCCTTTTCCTTTATAAAGTTAACCTGCCTGGCTACTTAGTCACAGTGACAAAAATGAGCTAATATACAAGATACCATGAAAAGTAAGTTCCTGGAAAATTTGCTACAAAAATCCTCTTAAATTGTGGGATCCATGTCATTATGCCCAATTTTCTCACATCTGGGAACTGTCTAATCTCTTCTTTAGAGTGGAGGGCCAAGATGATGTGGCCCAGTTGTGGGAGACATCCTGGGATAGAAGATGGGGATGGGTGGTAACTATCCAAAACAAGATCTTAAAGAAAGGCTGGGGTCAGAATGAAGCGGCTGGCCAGCATGGTGGCTAAGCCACACGGGCCAGGTCCGCCTGTGTGTTCTTGAGGAAGAAGGTGCCCCAGTAGACCTAAAAGTAGATGGCTGTACAAACAGTAGTCTGGAGTCCTTCCTGACCCAAACGTACACCATGTACATGCTTTGATTTTGGAATCGGGGGAGTAGGACTCAGAACTTGGTGAATGATAAGTACACCCCCACCACTGAGACACACTCTTGAAGAGGACCTACGTTCAGTTCTCAGCACCCACATGGCAACTCACAACCATCAGTTACTCCAGTTCAGGGACACCCTCTTCTGGCCTCCATGGGTACTGCATGCACATGGTGCACATACACATATGCAGGCAAAACACTCACACACATACAGTTTTCAATGTGGTGGTGCATTTCCTAGGTCCTGTGCTCTTTTGGGAGAGAGCCCCGCTGGAGAGGCATTGGTGACCTTTCCGCAGAACCTTGACTGAAGGACCAGGTAGCCTCTGCCTTTGGGTCATATATCTCACCATGAAGGAAGAGGTGGTGCCTGATTTCACACCATGACCTAATTGTTTTGCCAAGTCAATCATCCTGCAGACTCCACGAACCTCTGTGATTTGCACAAACAAATGTAACACATCTTAAAATAATATTCCACAACAGGGGATGGGAGGAAGGGAAGGGATTAGTGTGTGTGTGTGTGTGTGTGTGTGTGTGTGTGTGTGTGTGTGTGTATACACAAAATCTTCCAGATAGAATTAACCCACAGAGGCCAGGTATGGTGGCACACACCATTAATCCCAGCACTCAGGAGGCAGAGGCAAGAGGATCTCTGTGAGTTTGAGGCCAGCCTGGTCTACAGAGTTTGTTCCAGGACAGCTAGGGCTACATAGAGAAACCCTGTCTTGAAAAAAACGAACAAAAACAAAACAAAAAACAATCAAGGCTATAAAACAACAAAGCGGTGTCTACAAATCGCTGAAGGGAGGTATCACCTAAGGTCATTACCTACCCTGTCATGTGCTGTTCATATGTAAAGGCTCCAGGCTTCTGCAGACATCTTCTTAGGAAAGCGTTAGGGTAAACCTAATAGAGGAACCATGATTTTAAAACAAACCAATAGCCACGCGTGGTGGCTTGAACTTCTAATCTTAACACTTAGTAGGCTGAGGCAGGAGGGTTGCTAGGAGCTCTAGGTAGCCTGAGTGACAGTGTAAGACCCAGTGTAACCCCAAACCACCACCATCAATAAAACCGTGAAAACAAACAGAAAAACCAGAGGGTCAGAAAGTCCTGATTGAAGACTCCAAAGCAAGGAGAGATGCCGTTAAAACTCGACAGTTACAAGAGCACACGAAGGCTTGTGGACATGTTAGAACCACAAAACACACAAGAATAACTATGATTAACACAGCGCTTGCAGTCCACCATGGAGGGAAGCAAGGGTAGGAACTCAGGCAGGAACCTGGAGGCAGGAACTGGAACAGGCCTCAGGAGGAACACTGCTTGCTGTCTTTCTCTCTGTGCCTTGCTCAGCCTGCTTTATCATACAACCCAGACCCACCTGCCCAGGGGTGGCACCAGCCACATCAATCATCAATGAAAAAATGCCCGCCAGTCTTGCCTATAGGCCAATCTGGTGGAGGCAATTCCTCAGTTGAAGTTTCCTCTTCCCAGATGGCTCTAGTTTATGTCAAGTTGACAAAAAATTAAGCAGTACCAAGTCGAAAAAGCAGATACTAGCCATCAGCCCCTCCTCCCCCTTCTACCTCTCCCTCCTCATCTTCTTCCTCCTCATCCTTGTCCTTCTCCTCTGTTTCAAAATCATTCTTTCCACAATCCTAGAAAGGCCACAGGAAACAAGACTCTAATGACAGAAGCTGCTGAGACAGTCTGGGCCTTCTTGCATTTCATTTCAGTTTCTTTTTTTTGTTTGTTTTTCAAGACAGGGTTTCTCAGTGTAGCCCTGGCTGTCCCAGAACTCACCCTGTAGACCAGGCTAGCCTCGAACTCACAGAGATCCGCCTGGCTCTATCTCCTGTGTGCTGGGATTAAAGGCGTGCGCCACCTCTGCTCAGCTCGCTTCTTTCTTTTATCCACCCAGCTAAAATGCCAACAGCTGCCATGCATGAATCCAAGGTTAGGAAACTTAATTCTGAAACTGGCGTGGCACACACCTTTAATCCAGCTCTTGGGGAGTAGAAGCAGACAGTGCTCTGAATTCGAGGCTAGCCTGGGCTACACAGTGAGTCCCTGTCTCAAGAAATAAACCACCACCACCACCACCACCACCACCACCACCACCACCACCACCACCACCACCACCATCTGCCCACCGCCAAATGTGGTCCTGCCTGTTATACATTTGAACTCTTGGTGTGAACAGAAAGTCCTCCAGGCAGTTTGCAAAACACTTTCGAAAGTCTTCTCTTCTTGAAGTCTCCTGTTCTGTATAGTCCACATTTCTACAAGAATAAAGACTTTCATCGCACTAGAAATATGGGGGTGGGGGACTCTTATGCCAAAATAATGGCTGGGTTCACGTGCGAACACCAAAGGTTGACACCGATGTACGCGAATAGTCTTGGGAAAAGCTCCAGACTCCGAAATCGCTGGCAAGGTTGCTCATGTCATGGTCCCTGCTTAGCTAGCCAAACTCAACTTTTCTTGATTATTCCTTCTAGGAGCTACATCCTCCAGGCTCTGGTCCTGTGGAGGGGCTATAGTCTCCTGGCCAGCCCACATCTCACAGTGGGGGCTTGGCATTTCCATGCCCCTCTTTCTTCTCTGCTGCCCCCACAACCCCCAGCTCCTTATCCTTAGTGCAGGACTTTCTTTTTGAAAATGCTAGGATGGAGTCTAGAATATTCCATGTGCTAGGCAAGCACTGTACCACTGAGCTACATCCCTGTCCTGGTATTTTCTATATGACCAAATATATCCAACACTGTAGTGGTTTGAAAAAGAATGGCCCACATAGGCTCATATGTCTGTTCCTCTGTACACAGTCAACCTGCCTCCTCCATTCAGATTTGTAAAGAAATGTGCCGAGTTTCTGGATTGCTGTAACAGTTGGTGATGCTCTATCGGACTGCTCTGAGCACAACCCACCGGATCCCAGTTTTGCTGTCTGTGTGTCTGTCCTTTCTCCACTCCCTCATCATCCTAGTTAGTCGGTTTCTGAAGCTGTGTGAAGTATGGTAAGCCTGGGCTACATGGGATCCTGTCTCAGAAATAATTAAGTTCTAAAATCTATGTGATTTTAGTGTTTGGTCAGGCTTGAGAATCAGTTGTGTACTCTCTAAGTGTACATTTTTGGCTTGAATCTGGCATATATATGAATATTTTTGAAAGACTAATTTCTATGCTTAGCTGACCCACCCTAGGCCTTTCCAACATTGTTCTTTCTCAGAGGTGTTTTGGCAGTTGTTATATTTGTTCTTGATTTATATATCCCAAACCGTGCACGCGCGCGCGCACACACACACACACACACACACACACACACACACACACACACACACACACACACACACACACACACACTGCTGTGGCTCTAACAATTCTGCAAACAGTTAGCTGACTGGAAGTTAGCCTTGGCAATTTCTTTAAAGCTTTCCTCAGAGCCTTCTGCTTTGTGATGAGAGTCAAGGGCGTTCTGAACACAGGGCCTTCTTTCTCTGAATTCTGTGAGCTCAGGGCAGTTCCTACGTACCGCCAGGGACATCTCTTATCAGAAATAGGAAACATTCCCAGGAGAGAAATCTATACAAGTTAGCAGCGCCTCTGCTGGGGGCCAGCTTCTTGCCCCCACCCTGCAGCTTCCGGGTCTTGTGTCTGCTCTCTGCCTGCAAGGAGGCCAGGGCATTTGTCACATCCAGGGACAAATCACATCTTTTGCAAAGTTTCCTTAGGAACTCTCCCCACCCCAAATATTCTCGGTATCAAATCTCTGTCAGGGTGAGGTCTCTGCTTACCGCCAAGTCAATTACATTGAAGGGAGAGCTTCACCTCGAGGTTTGACTAGTTCCTCCCACTGTGCCAGACAATGAGCCCCCTCCCTCCAGGAAATCGAGAACTTGAGCAGTAAGATAAGGTACTGGAGAAGCCATGTGTCCGCCTCAAGTTTACTACAAAATCCCAGCCATCTGCCTTTGCTTCTGGGTCAAAACTAATCTGAGAACCTTGGTTTTGAAACTCTGATGGGACGACATCAGCAGGTCAAGGGGTAATCAGAGTCTGTAGTGGTGACGCATGCCTTTAATTCCAGCTTTCTGTGTCCAGCCTGGTCTACAGAGTGAGTTCCAGGACAGCCAGGGCTACACAGAGAAGCTGTCTTGGGGAGGTGGGGGGAGGCAATCAGAGGCCGTGAGGCGACTCATCTGATGAAGGTGCTTGCTGCCAAGCCCAATGACCTGAGTTTGATCAACAAACGAAACAAGCCCCCAGACCTTAGTACAGCTAGCACCCTGATGGAAGTACCATTCCATAAAAGTCAGCACCACCTGCCAAAGGAAAACAAAGACCTGATCCATCACAGTCCGTGGTGCTGGGAGAGTCTCTGAATGGACTAACCTTGTTCTTTTAGCTTCTGTAGTTCTGCTTTTGGCTAACTGTTCTTGTTAACTAACCACATCAACCCAGGATGTGGCGTTTGTGCTTAAAACCTCACCCTGAGAAAAGTTTAGGCTACACTGGGATCCCGAACACCCAGAGTAGCTGCTGGTCGGCTAAGAAAGACTTTCTACTGGCTTGAACCTATGTCTGAGCAGTCTTCTCTGGTAGATATCTCACAAGAGAACCCATGGTAGAAGGAGAGAACTAACTCCCACCATTCCCTGACTTATACACACCCACAATAAATAAACATACTATTTTAAAACACGGGAAACCTCACCCGGCCCGGACACGGACAGGATTGACAGATTGATAGCTATCTTGCCTATTCTTTCTTTCTTTCTTTCTTTCTTTCCTTCCTTCCTTCCTTCTTTCTTTTTCTTTTTCTTTCTTTCTTTCCTTCCTTCCTTCTTTCTTTTTCTTTTTCTTTCTATCTTTCTTTCTTTCTTTCTTTCTTTCTTTCTTTCTTTCTTTCTTTCTTTCTTCCTTCCTTTCTCTCCCTCTCTCTCTCTCTCTCTCTCTCTCTCTCTCTCTCTCTCTCCCTTCCTTCCTTCCTTCCTTTTTTTAACTTTTTATTGAGTCTGTGGATTTCACATCATGCATCCTGATCCTACTCATCTCCCCATGCCCTCGCTTCCAACCTCTGACCTTGCATCCATCCCCCAGCCCTCCCTGCAAACAAAATTTTAAAGTCAACTCCCCCTGCCCCTGCAAAAACCCAAACAAACAAACAAACAAACAAACAAAAAGCAAGTAAGAAAAACGTGGGCATGGAAGCTGTAGTGTGGCCCAGTGAGTCACAGTTTACCATTTAGTCCACACATCTACTTGTGAGTGTTCATTGCAATGAGTCATGGCTGAGGACTCTGGCTTCTGTTATACCCCTCATACTGGGTCCTCACCGGGACTCCTCTTGGATAATCTATTGTTTCCCTTCTGCTGTCCTGTCCCCAAGGCCAGCTCTCCTGCCTGTCGCAGGCGATGGGCGGGGCATATTTCCCTTACCCTTGCCATCCCATGGCAATACCAGGGAGGGTGGGGCAGCCCCCCTGTCCTCACACTCACAGGCCTGGCTCACCTGCATCCCGCCAAGAGACCAGCTCCAGTGTGCTGCCTGGGCAAGGTGCTGTACCAGCTGTCTGGTGTGCTGCAGCTGGTGGAGGGCAGGGCCGGTTCTCCCTCCCTCGGGCCCTGGGGCCAGCTCTCTCACCTGCAGCAAGTGGCATGGGGCGAGGGGAGGGAGGGCTTTTTTTTAATCCTCACCCATGCCACCTCATGGCAGACAAGGAGGCAGGGTCAGTCCTTCTGCTCTCATGCTCCCTGGGACTGCTCATCTGCATCCCCCCCCCCACACTTCCCCACCTTCTCCACCCCTGTCAACAGGGTCAGCTCTATTGTGCTACCTGGGTGAGGTGCAGGGCCTGCTCACCTTAGTGCTGCTGCCGGTGGGGGACAGGGCCAATTCTCCCACTGTCACGACCTAAGGGCTGCTCTCCCACCAGCCACAGGAGGCAAGGGGCAAGGGAGGGGAGAAGTCAGCTCTCCTTTACCTGCTCCACTATACGGTAGGTGAAGGGTGGGCAGATCACCCAGGTGCATTCACGGACTGGATCACCTGCACCTCTGTTCACAGGGTCAGCTCTACTATGCTACCCCGGCTAGCTGCAAGGCCCACTCTCCCGAGTGCCGCAGCCTATGAGGGGCAGGATCAGCTCTCCCACTTGTGACCCTGAGACCTGCTTTTCCTGCCTGTAGTAGGTGTCAAGGGGCGATGGGAAAGAAGTAAAGGGGGTACCTTTCCCTTGCTCACACCGTGTGACAGACCGTGGAGCCAGCTCTCCCACTGCGGCATATTCAGGGCCAGCTCCCCTGCAGTCTACTGTGCTGCCCTGGGGAGGTGCAGGGCCTGCCTGCCTGCTCTCCAGAGTGGCACAGTTGGTGAGGGGCCAGGCCTATTCTAACTGCTTTCGGTGGTAACAGGAGCCACGGACATCAGCACAGACCACAGATGTGGCAGGGCCATCAAGCCAGGCATGGCCCCTAGCAGAAGCCCAGGCCCAGACCCTGGGTGGCAGTGCAGGCTACTCTGATCTGCATGGCCCTAGCAGAGGCTCCACCCTTGAACACAAGCCTGGCCCTAAGTGGTTGCCGAGGACCCTGATGTCCATGTGGCCTGACCTATGGGCCATGGACATTAATGCAGCCCCTAGCTGTGGTTGGACCGTGGATCCAGACATGGTCCTTGGCAGCAGCCTGGGCTCGATGTCATCATGGTCCTGGTTGGCAGTGCAGGTCACTTAGATTGGCATGGCACAATGGCATCACGGCCCTTGAACCCCTACACCCCCACATGGTCCCAGGTGTGGGCCCAGGTCCTGGGCATCTGCACTGCCACTGATGGCAACAGGGACCTCAGATATCAGCGTAGGTCCTTCCTGTCTGTGGTAGGGCCATGGACCTAGACATGGCCCTGGCCACAGCTCATGCCCATGTGTTACCCTGTGACAGCGCATATTATTCAAGTCAGTGTGGGCCTGGCAGGAACACAGCCTTCAGGCACAAAGGCAGCCAGAGGTGGAGACCCAGATCCTGGGAGCAGTGTTGCCTTTGGTGGTAACATGGGCCACAGACAGCAGAGACTCCTGCTGCAGTAGAACCGTGGACCCAGATGTCATTGTGGCCCTATGGGATTGCAGATTGCCCAGAATGCCATGGTCTAAGTAGTGGTGTGGCCCCCAGATGCCAGCATTTCCCCAGGTTGTAGTGCAGACCCCAGGTATCTGCTCAACCTTTCATGGTAATCGGAGCCATGGACATCAACACAGACCTTGGCTGTAGTAGGGCCACAAACCCAGACCTGGCCCATGGTCCAATGACACCATGGTCCTGGGTAGCAGCTCGGACACCTAGGTCTGTGTCCCCAGCAGCAGCCCTGCGGCATATTCAGGGCCAGCTCCCCTGCAGTCTACTGTGACTAACACGGCCTCACCAGCCCAGACTGCAGGCCTTGCATGGCCTTCGGTTTGCCTGTTTTTCTGATGTGGAGTTAGACAGAAGCCAGCAGCCTCAGTCTAGATTAGAAACAGTATTTTATTCAGACTTCCTCATGGCATACATCTCTCACCTCCTTTTTAACTTTTTCAGTACTGGGATGAACCCAGACCAGAGCCTTGACAAGTACCCAATCATTCATTGAGCTGTATTCCAACTCTGGGCCTGTTTTATTTGTATTTTTTTACTTACAGTTTTGAGATAGGGTGTTACTATGTAGCCATTGGCTGGACTGAAACTCACTATGTAGCCCATGCTGGTATTAAAGGCACATGAGCCACCACACCCAGCTAAGTCTGTTAAAAAACAATGTAGATCCAGTTCTGACATGTTTAACACTGTTGGTTCTTCGGGTCCAGGCTCTAAGCTGGGCACACAGCCTACAGTCACATCTCATGGAACTGCCAGGCCCTTTACCACCAAGTGCGTTTTCCAGGTTTTCACAGCTGCCTTCCTTTTGACATTTACCTGGACTCCCTCAGGCCATGTCCTCCAGCCGCTCTGCAGACTGCTTTTCTAAATTTAGAATGACTGTCCTGGTCCAGTACATGCAACTGTGTGACAGGGCTGCCATGTGTGACATTCTTGGGCAGAGATGGCTTTATTTCAAAGCAATCTTTACAGCAAACCCACCAGCTATTACCTTAATGGTGGGAAAAGGGAGGCTCAAACACCAGCTTTCCTGAAGTTGCCCTCTCAAGGTCCAGCTGTTTCTATGGTGCTGAAATGCGATGATGCAATATTATCAAACTGGACAGATTGTGAAATCCAACAACTGTTCTGAGAAACAATTAGATTCAGTAAGTGGCATCCCTAGAGAAGCCACTTGACAAGGACCATGGCGGGAATTGGGGACACTGCTCTGCTTCTGCAGACTTCTACATTACCTTTCCTGGATTCTGAAAGGGAGCCTGGTGTCCCAGCTGGTGGCAGGGCTGGATTCTGTGACCTCCTTCAATTGTTTCAGCAGCTTCTCCCACTGCACTACAGATGTTCCAATGCCCATCACGCCTGGGGAAATACTTGTCACAGCAAAGTGAGTCGGTAACCACCCACTGTCATCTGCTGTAGCAGATACATCCTGACCCCAGCTCTCCATCAAGCAACCCACTTGCAGAGGTGTTTAAAGGCACATCCACCTGATTCTTTTCTCATTGGTGAATGATGAGATCGATGCTCCTTTCTCCAAATGTTTAGTTACCAGGTCAACTCTGGTATCTTGAAAGTTGCTAATGTGGAAGACAAACCCATGCCATTGTGGTAGTGTAGACTCTTGTTTTGTTCATGATTCCTTCAGCACAGCCCTGTCTGTAAGGTATGGGGTGGCAGTCCTCTGAGGAAGGCACCTGGGGAGTGGGGTACACTAAGAGCCACAGCTGATGAACTACTTAGTGCCTGTGCCCCAGAACTGCACACCTTGGCCATGGAAATAGTGCTGAGTAATTGCTGGCTGCAGGCAGTCTTGTTTGGCTAATGAGTGACTGCAGAACAAAATGATGGGGGTGGGGAGCAGTGTGTGGAATGCCCAGGATGGTTATCAATGAGGATGGCACAGAAGCGTGGTAAAACAGCAGAGGACAGGCTGAGTCATGGTGAGTTTTATTTGAGTGCCATAAAATAAACTGAAAAAGGAAAGGAGGAGTAGAGAGATAAATAGGAAAAATATCCCAATATTACGAATGGAAGTTCTTCAAAAGAGGCGGCCTATTCTTCAACAGGTAAAGAGAGCTTTAATTGCTTTTCACAGTCAACACTGTTACCACACACTGGCTAGCAGAAAAGGCTGCAGTATTGGTCAAGACGACACCAGGGACCTGTCTGGCTAGTGAAACCTCTGCACGAATGAGGACGTCACATACAACTTCTCTTGAAGACAGCCCATGGTTCCAAGCAGGAAGGTATGCTGAGGTTTACATGAAAGACATGTGCAGAACACTTAAGTCTAGGACACCGCAGGTGACAGACGACTGAGTCAGGCCCATGACTCAGGCTCTCTTTACAGGTCTATGCACCACTCACCCTTAGGGAAGCTGTGGCTATTCTAGGCAGAGACCTCTGATCTCAGACTGAGTGTGATCAACCCCACTGCAGGCATCAGCGGTCCATTTTGTCTTAAAGGTAGAGTCCAGCAGTTTCATGTATACACTTAAGTTTCTGGTGTTTTGGGTATAGAATTTTGCTTCTTTTTAATTTGGTACAAGTATGGTATTAGGTTTTGAGTGAGAACATTCCTTCTCTGCTAATGAGCAAAGGCCAATAGAGTATTTGTAACTGTCCCAGATACAATCACAATGAACTGAAAGCCTCTAACCTGGGAAGACAGTGAGTGACTAGAATAAAGTATTACAAAAGATTAACCCACAGTCTGACTCCCACAAGAATATGGTCACTATGATAACCACCTGCTGGATTCTTCTCTAGTCCATGCCTACACAGCAGATGGATACGTGACATCTTCTGAATGTCACATTTTAGTGATGACCAGACAGAACCCCAGCTGCTGTGCTTCCCACACTAACTAGGTAAGCCTGCATTCCCAAGCAGCCACGGAGTGGTAAGTGAGTCAAATTCAAAAGACCCAGAAGAGCAGAAAATTAACTGTAAAATAGATGAAACAATGCTCAAACAATTATTGACCTTTAAATCACCAACAAAATGAATGCACTACAATTTTTTTATTTAGTTTACCGAAGGAATCTATTAATACAGGCTGCAGAAAGAAAAGGTTTAGTGCTATTTACATTCATTTTAAAACTCTGCTCTATACAAATTTAATTCTGATCAGTATGAACAATATTTTCGTAGATCTACTGCATATAAAGCCTCTTCATCAACGCATTAACAATGAATAAAGTAACCTGATTGCATTTAAACAAAGATGACCATTGAAACCATTGACATTGAATGTTGCTGAGAGCGAAGAACCCTCATCAGATACAGAACACAGCGCAGTCTGCAACTTCATCTTTAAAAAGGCTGCATAAAGTTATTGATATGGAATATTGTCTATATGCTACACGCCAATCTATATTTGTGTTCTAAAGTTAGATATTTTATGTCTTTTTATTAAATATAATCTACACATATTTGTAATTTCATCCAGGAAGATTTCTTCCCAGTGAAAAAAATATAAAATCTTTTTTTTTACAGGTTTAGATGAAATTAGCTCATGCTTTAGTGCTGTGCAAATTGTTTATTTATAGCATATCAATCTTTAAATTAAAAATAAGAGTGGTGCCACTAATCATGTGTGCCTTCAAAGCCAGCTTGTGATTTTAATACAACTGCAAGCACTGATTCCAAACGCAACTACATAAAGTAACAACATTAGTATCTGGAGACTTTTTAAAAGGATTCCTCCGTCCTGGTGAGTAAGCATAATGCAGGAGGGCGTGGTCACGGTGAGTGACAGTGGTGGAAGGTTTCACTTTTCCGATATTCAAATACACAATTGGATCTGCTGCTGAGGCTTCCTACCGCTTCTGCACAGTGATGCCCCGCAAGACCGGCCCTCTACGTTAAGGCTAGGGTCGAACTACTGCCTGCCCAGCTCTGCCGCCGTCTGGAGGAGTCAGGGCTCAGGCAGCAGAGGTTCCCTCTGCGGAGTGCCGTGAGCAGCAGGCATGGCTTTTCCTTTGCTGCAGTGAGGATGGTCACGCCCAGTTTGATATCGTGTGAGGACAGCCACGGTGGCTGACTTTGGTAGAATTCACCCAGCATTTTAGATCCCTTCCCATTTCCTCTGTGCAACTGGCCTGGTGATGAACTTCAGTGATGCTGAGTGTCCTCCAGTGTGGGCTGTCACAGGAGTATTTCTGGGCACCACAGGCGCTGGCAGATTCTGCTGATGAGGAAAATAACGATAATCTTTTTTCTTTCTTTAGTGCAAACTGTACTTGCCACACCTGATTTCTGACTCTGTGGATGAGTCTTCGTGGCAGCAAGGTGACTTCCCTGGAGACCACCGTGCATTTCCGAGTGCTCAACACAGACAAGAGAGACAGGAATAAAGGACCAGATGACAGTGTTCTTGGTTCTTTTTACTTTCTAAGAAGAGAAGACAGAGTTCCCGAGTAATTCAGCCCCATGATGTGCAGGTGTGGCTGTCCTACAGGTGCGGGTGCTGTTGAAGTCCTCTGTCCCAGCAGCATCAACAGACTGCACATGCTGCAGCGCGTCACAGGATCACGCAGCAGTTGCTCTCCCCAGTCTTTTCCCGGTTCCGCTGACCTGGGGAAACAAAGGCAGCCTGGTTTAGCCTCGGAGGCTTTGGGTAGAGAGGCAAAACGCAGAGGCATAGTCAGAACAGCCTGAGTTTTGCTCAAAGCTTGCTTTACAAAAATGACAACCCTGCAAATAAGGAATCTAACCTTGGCATGTTTCAAGAACCACCCGGTTCCTTGCTCTATAAGCTCAATTCACGTACTGTATTTCCTTCTCAGAAAATGTCTACATGGAGGCGGGCATGAATGCCTGTCGCGACGGCTCAAATGAGGCGCCTGCCAGGGAAGGCTTACCTTGTGAGTTGGGCTCTGGCAGGGTCTCTCTGGCCACCAAATGCATCACTGTTGTTTTGCCAAAGGGAAGTTTTAATGCTGTGTGAAAAAGAAGAGACAATCTGTCACACACACATCCTTCTGTAAAATCACTAGCCAGGGCTGAAAGCTTAAAGGCTGCCGGTTAAAGCTTAAAGGTTTCAGGCTGTGGCTCCTCCACAAGGAGACATTCCCTCCCACAGGAAGTGTACAGTTCCCAGGGACTCTCCTATTCCCTCCCACAGGAAGTGTACAGTTCCCAGGGACTCTCCGAGCTGTGCCATCATCGGCAAGCCTCATGAATCCGTCTTCTCTGAGAGAAAGCACAGCTTTCTATAAAATGTGCCCCTGCTTTTCAAGCCCTGCTGGGTGCCGATGAGGTCATCACAATTCACAGCAGCAGGGACACTCCAGAGGGCTGCCAGGAAGCCAGAAACTGGAATGCCTTCCTCCATGGAAGACTTTTCTACACACTGGGCGACGTACAGAAGGTAGGATTTCACCTGTTCCTGGATACACAGCTACCACCCAAGTTTCACCTCCGAAGTCACCCTGGTGGTAAGTCTGCTAACTCAGAGGCAAAGGACCTACACAGCATGCATTAGCCCTGGGGTGCACTCCTAGCCACACAAAAGTACGTAAGTGGACGAGAATGGAGGTGAGTGCTCTGGGTGATGGCCCACTTTCTCTGGACCCCACTGAACGTCACAGTGTCAGCTGACCTTCATCCTCTCCAGTGGAGCTGTCACTGTGCCTCTCCTGATTAACAAGGCTACAACTCAAAATGGGATCCAACAATTTCATTTTTTGGTTTTTTGAGACAGGGTTTCCCTGTGTAGCTTGGCACCTTTCCTGGAACTCACTTTGTAGACCAGGCTAGCCTCAAACTCACAGAGATCCACCTGACTCTGCCTCCCGAGTGCTGTGAGGGGATTCAACAATGTTTAAAGAGACCCGACCGAGGACTTGAAACTGACCGAACCACAGATCTCACAGACTGACAGATCCAGGTGCAGTATATGGACCTGTAGTCTGACTACTCAAGAGACTGAGGCAGGAGGGTTGCTGGAGCCCCACAGTGCAAGGGCACGCTGCACAACACAGGGAGACCAGGTCCTAAAGGGGTTGGAGAGAGGCGAAGAATTCGCAGGCCCAGACCTCCTACTCTTTCTGCCCGGCCCACAGCTGTGGAAGGCTATCCACCTGGCTGCATCCTCACCTCTTTCCCTCCCCCAGCTCCAACATCACAAGGGCTCCATTTGTTCCCAGCCTGGGCCATTCTTTGTTTCTGAGCTGATGAGATGGCTAGGCAGGCAAAGGTACCTCAGGAAGAAGCCTGACGACCTGAGTTTGATCCTGAAGCCCAGGTAAAACTGGAGAAGAGAACTGACTTCATGAAGTTTTCCTGTCCTCCAACCTGTGCTTTGCACCTCATGGTAATAAAATAAAATATTAAAAATACTGTTGTCAAATATTTTTTATTCTATTAAAACCCCACAACTGTCTCTGCCTTTGATCTGTAGTTGTAGGCCCTAAGTCTACTTCACAGGTTACTGAGCAAACCCACACCTTCAGAGCAGACATGCAAACACTGGAAAAACCTGCCAATGCTGTGTGCCATCTCCTTAACACAGAGACAGAAAAGAAAACCTGAAGTCTAGAAGGCAGACAGTGGAGTGCTAGCATGTGGCCAACCAGGTACCCAGCAGCACTGGACAGTGGGGCGCTAGCACCCAGTCTAACCAAGTCCCAGGTGGCACTGGCCAACCGAGGGCCATTGGACTCCACATCACCTGTCTGAATCATGAGAGCTGGAAGTCCTTTAATTTGCTTCTAAAAAGACTGACAGCCACATGACTGTCGTAATGAGATGAGGCATTCTGCTGACAATTCTAAAACAATTTTTTAAAAATAGTTTTAAAAACTCTGTAATTTAATGAAATGAATGAACCATCTTGACTTTAACACAAACCCTGTGGTGGACAGTGGGGCATCAGGGCTGGTGGGCACTGTTCAATAGACCAGTGTTCAGAGGGAGATGGAGACTCATTCATAGTCAAGAGAGCACATCCAACCAACAATTAGCTGGTTCTTTTTATTTTTTTATCTTATTTTATTTTTCAAAACAGAGTTTCTTTGTGTAACAGCCCTGGCTGTCCTGGAACTGGCTCTGTAGACCAGGTTGGCTTCAAACTCACAGAGATCCGCCTGCCTCCTGAGTGGGTGAGTGCTGGGAATGCAGGCGTGTGCCACCACTGCCTGGCTGTTTATTTATTAATTTTAATTCGAGATCTTGTTTGAACCATAGAAATTTTTTTTAAAAGATGGCTCCATCATTAATCTATGCATAAAACATCCATAACAGTCAGCTCCTACATTACCAGAGGCTTCGTCCAATTAGGCAAAACTACAAATAGAGAAGCAAGCCAAATAAATCCTACCTCTAAATGGCAGTTACTTCTTGTAGACTGCAGTAGTTTTTAGACCAGATCTCACACTGCCACAGACTAGGCTACCTGTGAGTCTAGACTCTGAAGTAGCCCACTAATGTGACACTGTCAATCACTGAGGTCACCAGCTCTACCCCTCAACTCAAGTCTACTTACAGTGACCTATGTGTCCCACGTAACAGAGCAACCTGAAGAGGGGTGGGTGTTGGACCCTATTCAACGCTGTCAAGCGTTATCAGTGCAGAGCATAAGGAAGCTCAATACATCCACAGTAACCGAGTGAATACACAGTCTACCTGAGGGAGAACAGACTGCACACCCCACCTTAGGTGTAGAGGAAAAAGGGGCTATGCTGGAGTGAGGAGGCTGCGGCCACAGCAGCCATTTGCTTCATCTCCACGCAATGAGCAACTTCCCAATTCATGTGGAAACCTGCTGTGATAAGCGTGCCCTAGTCTGTGGTGAGTTTCACTTAGGAAAAAGCATCACATCTAGACTCCATCATCCAGCTGCACACTGGGGTGGCTTATCTCACAGGGAGAAGGCACACCCACAGCGGGGACCTCAGAGTGTCAGTCTTCTTTTCAGGAAGCACAAAGGCACTGTTATTTAAAACAAACAAAGGCCTAGGATTGGCAGGAGAGGACGTCAATTACCTCCTAGCGTGACGTTTCCGTGTAGAAATCTGCCTTGATAAATGAGGCGCAGGATGTTTGGGCTGCTCACCTGTTCTTCTTCCCAGTCTGAAAGAAAGGGAACTGGTTAGGCCCCGCAACACAGCAGGGGCTGTGCAGGTCACACACCAGAGGCCACCAGGCCTGGCCAGAGCCTCTACCGCCCAGGCACTGCAGCCCCACCTCCTTGCACCCTCCTCAGAAGCAGCAAAGAGCTGCAAAGACTGCCTGCCTCGGAGATCAAGAGTGCCAACTGTAGGCTGCTGGGAAACAGTGGGCTGGGAAATCTAGTCTTGGGAAGGATCTATCATTTGAAAATCACTTCGGTTATCAGTAATTACAGAGCACTATATGTTCCAGTGCTTGGACTTGTTGAAATGCACGCTCCAGGGCAGTAACAAGTTAGTTCCTCAAAGACTTCCTTAGCTGCAGTATGTTAGTACTGGGGTACACTGTCATGTCTTTCTCGGGCCCACTGACAAACAGGACAGTTGTGGTATGGTTGGCCCAGCAGCTACTGCAGACACCATCTGGAAACCTCAGCTCAGACTGCTGTGCAGGCAGGCTATGCTTCCACTGGCAGCAGCTCCCCTCAGCTTGCCGCTGCAAGAACTGAGGCTCTGCATTTAGTTAAGACTTGAGAATTCCTATTCACCTTTCTCAAAATCCTAGGTTCTGCTTCTAGGAGGAGCCCATGGACAACAAAGAAACAGTCTAGACTACTCTGAGGGCAAGAAGGGAGGCAAGTCTCTACCGTGGTTTGGTTTTGTTGGGTGTTCAGAACAACGTATGTGCACACACTTGACCGTGTCCCCTTGTCTCAGCAGCTCAAGCACAAGAGTCACTCTTCTCACTCCCAGGCACCTGTGCCAGGCCTGCCCCCACCCTACAGCCCCTCTTCTGATAAGATCGGGTGAGCCACTCTGCTCCTTTAAAACCATTGTTTACAGAGTGTGTCCGGCTAAGCATTCCTTTGCTATACAGACAAGTGACGGTAACTTTAACCCATACAGAGAAGAGGTTAGAATTGATTTTGCTAAATGCACTATATAGAGCTGGCATGGTGGCACATGCTTGGAATCCCAGCTACTGGAGAGATTAAGGCAGGAGGATTGCAAATTTGAGGGCAGCCCGGGCAATTTAGCAAGACTTTCTAAAACAGGGAGCAAGGGATACAGCTTCAGTAGTGGAGTACTTGCCTAGCATGCACAAGGCCCCAGGTTCAACCCTTTCTACTGGAAACAGTTAAATGAGATGGGCAAAACAGCGTCACCCAATGGCACATGCTGCGGGAATCGTGATGGGAAAGCTAAGGACTTACCTAAAGCAAGGCAGAGTCCCACTAGGTAGGGAGGCAGCGGGGAGGGGACGCTCCCACATATACTCCCCCAGGTGTTCACTGTGGAGTTGCTGAAAGCACTGTGCAGAGACTTCACTCTTTCTGGACCTTGTTCACGGAACTTATGCACCACGGAACCACGGGTCAAGCCTGTTTAGGTTCACTTTCTATAGGCCCCACGCAGAGGAGCCCATGGAGCCCGCTGCCGTGGTAAGGGTAGTTTCTTCCCTTCAGTGTTTTGGTCTGAAGGTTCGTTCACACGGAAGTGGATGTGCACTGAACATACTCTACTGGCACTAAGGCAAACATGGCCTCTGCATTCCTTGTGGTGAGAAAGGCAAAATCTAAGGTAGAGACCTCTTTAAGTTGGTCTTATGTCTTAGTACTTCCCCAAAAAGTGTGAAGCAAGTCGGGATGAAGAAGCAAGCAGCCAGCACTCACCCATGGGCCAGTTGTCGTATACATGCTTCGCAATGTCGGAGGCGGAGTCATTTGGGGAGAAGAGGAACTCCTTCGTCTTCCCACTCACCAAGATGAGGCGCAAGTTAATCTGAAAGCAGACAGGGATGCTCTCAATAGACATCTCAACTGGAAAGCACAATGACTTGTACAGGTTTTCACTTACATTCTGAGTGCCAGGGCCATTAGTGTTTTCCATTTAAAATCTGAATTATTATGAAGTCATCGGACAGAGCAAGAGTTCCATTATGGCATTTTTCATACACAGGTCATTATTCTGTTTTCTTATTCAGCCTTCTGCTGAGATGCCCCGGCCCCGCCCCTGCCTTTCCCTGAAACTCTAGCTGGTCTCCTTCCTCTCCAATAGTCCCATCCCCTTCTACTTCACGTCACAGGGCTTACTTCAGTTCTTTCAAAGCAGATTTTACAATGGGAATTGGTATATAACTTTTATTTCCTGTCATTTACAATGAGTGTGCCGCAATGTCATGGGGCCTGGGGAGACGGATTGGTGATAAGTGTTTGCTGTGAAAGCATAAGGACCAGGTTCAGATGCTGGGCTGCTGGCCAGCCAGTCTAACCTAGCGATGATTCAGAGATCAGTGAGAAGATGGTCTCAAAGAATAAGGTGGCTAGAGGAAGACATCTAATACGGACCTCCGGCCTCGGCACGCACACCGTGCACTTGGACACACAGACAACCAAGTCATTATGCTTCTGAATCTATAACAAGGTCGGCAACTAAACTGCAGATTATGACTGCTATTACAGACTTTGCTTTAATTCAAAACTTATTAAAAACGACAGCCCTGTAAGGGCCTGTTGCTAAACACGAAAGCAAACAAGAAGAATCCAGCAATTTTGTTCTGCATCTTTTGGATTTTGCATTGCAAGTCAATATGTATTCCAACTCAGCAAATATTCCAAAAAGTCCACTTTAAAATTTTTTATCTTCCAAAATTCACTTTTTTATAATGCTGTTGTTAAATTCACTGTTTCTACTCATTTCCCTATAAGCCACAGATATAGGTATGGTTTCCGACATCTTCAGTCTGTATTTTAAGACTTTAGTGGGGCTGGAGACAGCTTAGCAGTTAACAGCACATACTGCTCTGGCAGAGGACCCAGGTTTGGACCCTGATACACTTGACAGATGACTCACAATTGCCTATAACTCTAGCTCCTAAGGTTCCGATGCCTTCTTCTGGACATACACTGTTTTTCTTTTTGTAAAAAGACTTTATTAAAAAGTTGAGTCTGGTCCCAGTTGAGCATTAGACAATCTAGCCTGGCTTCTTTATATATGGCCAGAGAATGTCACTGTATCATGGCAAACTGTGACAAGGCCCAGGTTACTTTGTCTCCTCTTCAGTTACTAATATGTACTTTTTAAAAATTAAAGCAATCAGAAGCCCACTAGAGCCCAGCGTCAATAAGTACAATATAAGTCAATATCAGCACTACCGCAACACTGCACTACGCTGTGGCATGGCAACTCAGCCATGGCAACACCACCCTTGCTCCCTCACCACAAAGAAAATACGCTGAGAATTGATATTCACCAGCAATGCATAATCAATTTGGTTCTTATCAGATAGAATGGACGTGGACGCTGAATTAGAACCCGTACTCCAACTGGATGGATAACTCAGCAGAAGAGAAAAAGGAATGCTATATTCCAGGCAAAAAGCTTTTACTATATCAGTAAGAATTTAGAGCTACTTTTAAAATGAAATTACACTAAAAATTCCTAATATAGGAAGAGAAATGAGTCACACTATTGTAAAGAAGCTCATGCTGAATACCCTCATTCCTAATCCTAACCTTTTCTGAATGCATTCCAGACTGTGGATTCTCATCTTAGGGATGTTCAACAAGTCAAATCTAAGTAATGCTTCAAAATCTGAAATACCTCTCTGGCCCCAACCATTCAAATCAGGGTCCTCTTAATCCATGTTGTGCAGAAACTTTCTCACCAGAGCAAGCTCAGGTAGCCGTCTACAAGACTTAAACAGTTTAATCCCCAACATTTTCCTAAGAAGACATTCTTCTTGAGACTGGAAAAGTAAAAAGCTGTCATTGGCCCCCACCTGCCCCACACTCTGGGGGTGGGAGGGAATGTTAAAATGTAAGAGGGACACATGGGAAATCTGTGTCTTCCTCTTAATTTTGCTGGGAATTCATTCAAACTGTTCTTCAGTTTTGTTTTGTTTTGTTTTCTTTAAAGAAGGAGCTATGCTCTGAATGTAGAAATGTACACCAAGTTACAAGATGTCCTGGTGTCCTCTGAAGATTCTTCACGGAGCCTCAATTGACCATTCTGGCTGAAGAAACCACAACACACACATGCATACCCTACTCTACAAATACATGCTAAGTCCTCAGCACCTCCCATTTAAAACCTGCACCCTCGTTAACCAATAAGCTGACAGACAAAACAATCAATTGTCTGTTATCTATTCCCAGCACTAGAAACTTCTGCCCTTTACCATCCTAAAGGAATTACTTTTCGTTGATATGTATGGCTGGATACACATTTTCGGTCACACAGCCCTACTAACCCGTGTGTACTCATCTAGGCTGTCATCGTAGCCTTAGTGTCCTGCCTGGCTCTAGAGAACCCCTGAAACTGGAGGGGTTTGAGGTGGCTCCCGACTACAGGAGTACAGTTTCTCAGTCTTGCAAACCCTCTACGTGAGGGAAGAGAACAAGACAAGCCCCAGGCCAGGAATTATGGCTCTCGCAGTTAAAGCAGCCGAGACTGATGGAAGCTGCTGCTTTAAGGAAATGAGAACAAGAGTGGAACAATAAATGCAAGCATGGGTTCCATAAAGTGACTCCTGGCCTCAGGGACCCGCGGTGCTTGGCACATGCTGGGCATCTAGCCAGTTGGCCGGCCAATACCTGAGCTTCGGTGTTAAGAGTCCACGTGGAGACCCAAACTGGAAAGGTCACAGGAAAGGCATGAAGCCATGTCTCACGTACTAGTGCCCACTGCACTGTGCAGCAGGGAACACAGGGGTGAACAAGGGCTTCTGGGTAGTAATGTGAATGCATGTGCAGTCCTCAGAGCTCGCAACATGCCACAGTTAATCTATACGCTGTCACCGAGTGAATATTTTGCAAAGTAAAGCCACTTCTATGCTACCATATACATATTTGACCTAGCTTCTAAATGAAGACAGAGTGAGTTATTAATACAGCCAACTTGGTCCTACACCAGAAGTGTAACCTGCCTCGGACACAGCCGGATAGTCTGGGGTTGTTAACAGCAATTGAGGAAAATACTGAATTCTAACCACTCAGGTGAACACAGCACACAGGCTGGCCAGCAGTTAACCATTTCTGCACTGTAGTAAGAATCCACTCAGAAACACCCACCCCCTTGGGAGGTAATAGGGTCCTTCACCCAGCAATGAGTAAAAACTCTTCTCTAAAGCTTGTGCACTTGTTGAAGAAGAAAATGGTTCATCAGGACAAAATGACTTGGCATGAACGGAGCAGAATGTACTGGATTCCTAAGAGGTGGCATTCAGAGCCTCTAGACCAACTACATGCTGAACAACTTCCACGGCAAAGCAAGACAAGATGACCATGACCATGGTGACTGTTCATGGCCTACAGTCACTCATTGTAATGGATCAAGAGGCCCCAAGCTTTCAAACCACCACCCCTCTTTCTGAAAAAAGAATTGAAAAAAAAATTGGGATACATCACATCTAGAACTTAATCATATAATTTGTTTAAGTTGGTCAGGACAAAAGATTAGGGGAGTCAAAAGAATGGAAGCAGACCAGACTAGAGAGAGGACTGTTAGAAATGAGATTATTATGGAGGTGGACAATAACCCCCTTTAAGAGGAAGCATGGCTCTTGTCTACCAAGAGACCAGCACGCTGAACAGAAAAGGAATTCACACTTCCTGCTTGAAAGCCTGAAGCTGCGAGCAGCAAGGCCTGGGGTATGTTCCTGAGTGTCTCTTGAGGAACAAGATCAGCGAAACACTGCTGCCTCCGTGCTGTGTGTCTCCAGGTCCCATGCGTCCTACCCTGCCACCATTCTTTGCTAAGTGGCCATGGCCGAGTGGTGAGTGGAGGCCCTAGATGACCTCTTAGCAAGTCACTTTAAAAGGCACTCACTACAGCTCAGGGGAATTTTGCTGAGTGATGGAAGCCACCCCCAAAGGGTCTATACTTATATCACTCTTAAACTTACAGGATTGGAGGTGGAGAGCAGGCCAGCCTTGGGCAAGTGTGAGGGAAAGAGAGCTGTATCTATGGAAGTGGAGCAGGGGGAGCCATGGATCCAACTGCTCTGATGTGGTAGTGTCCCAGAAATGACATGTGGTGACAAAACTATACAGAACTAAATACAAACATCTATTGTATCCCCGTGACATAAGCAAGTCTGAACAGCCTGTGGATCTTACCAACATCTAATTCCAGTTGTGATGTTATAGTTATGTAAGATATTATCATCAGGGAGATCTGGGACTTGATACATGTGCATGTGAAGTTTTGGTTCTTCTTCAGATAGGCATGGTGGTGGTGCCTACAGCTAGTCCTGCCTGTCCTTGGGAAGGGGAGGCAGGCGAGCAGAGTGGAGCCCAGCCTGGGTGACAGCTCAAGAGAACTCAAACAACAAATAACACAAGCGCCGACTTCCTAAACATGTATGTGGGATTTAACATGCATCTATTTTAATTACTTTTCCTATTTCCACTTGAAGATGACAATATGTTTTTAAAGTATACATTATAATTCAATAACTACTTAATTTAGAAAAAAGATACAAGCCTCTATCAGTGACTTGTACTAAGACAATACAGGAAATTAAAAATAGATATGTGGCTTTCCTTTTTCTAGAACTGAAGGTTAATAAATGCCAGATTTTGAATTTTGTTAATGCTTTTATAAAAGCAACAAAGAATGAGGGAGAATATAAGACTGATTTAAAATAAAAATTATCCAAACACTTTTTTTTTGGGGGGGGGGGTGGGTTTCAAGACAGGGTTTCTGTGTAGCTTTGCGCCTTTCCTGGAACTCACTTGGTAGCCCAGGCTGGCCTCGAACTCACAGTGATCCGCCTGCCTCTGCCTCCCGGGTGCTGGGATTAAAGGCATGCGCCATCACCGCCCGGCTCCAAACACTTTTATAGCACTAAAATATGAGAACTATGTATTTAACAAACTTACTTTCTATCCACTCAAACATCTGAAACACACTGCTTTGTGTTTGCATCATGAAAAATTTAGTATGAAAATAGGGCTTCATAATTTTCAATAAAAGACTTTTTAAAAATTATATGTACTTAAGTGTCTGTGTGAATATGTGCACATGAGTGCTGGTACCCACGGAGGCCAGAGACATCAGATATCCTGGAGCTGGAGTTTCAGCAGCTGTGACTCCCTGATGTGTGTGCTAGGGACCTAACAGAGGTTCTCTTCAAGAGTGTACAAGTACTTAAACACTGGGCCATCTCTCCAGCCCCTGATGTCATAGTCTTGAAGACAAGAAACACACAAACAAGCCAACAGTGGGAAGGAGGTCTGTCCAGGATATAAAATTAGAAATGCTCAATAAGGATTTGTTGAGTGAGTTTTAATAAAAACCAGAGGAAGCATTCATGGGCTGAGTCCACAACAGAGCACAGCACAGTGAATGTAAAGTAAAAGCCTACAGTGTGCAACTTACTGAGACACTTCACATGGTGTTTAACCACCCCATCTTGCCCACTCCAAAGCAGAGAGAGGCCACAGCCCCACCTCAGAGTTGTGGGAGTGGCTGGAGGCAATGCTTCACAGTGCTCAGTCCCCTGTGGCCCTGCTTTTTAGTCTCCAGAATCCTTCTGCCTGTTCAAAGCACTTCAATCTTCACTCTGTCCTCCTTTCTTCAAAGCCTCCACACAGGCCGCCCTGTACTTGGAACACTTGGCATTCCCCATCCCATGCACACACCTAAATCTCAGTGCACAGCTCTTCTGGACTCCACTGGCTATGACCAACCCAGCTTCAAAACAATCACTGCAGATGAAATGCTACAACTACATGTGGAAAACAATTTCGAGGAGTAACTGGAGAAGACAAGTGTTTATATTTCCCATTGAAAAGGAGCAGCAAACACATCCGAGCAGTTTATTTACTCACAGCATCTATGACACACTTAAGCTACACAAAACATACCCGCGGTCCTGCCTATGGTCTCTCTCACCCTCAGCGAACTAAGGCCTGGAGTGATGACTAACCCACTGAAGCCTGCTGATTGGATCTTCTCTACTCTGTTAGCACCTTAGGTGGTAAAGATTCTAATCGTACATTGCATATTAAACCCTGTAAGTGGAACACTCACTCAGTGAGGTGGCCTGTTTCATGGTCTAGAAACATCTGTCTACACTGAGTGGAGATAAAAGATCAGAAAGGTCTCTAACTAAAGTTCCTCTACAACAATGGTTCTCAACCTGTGGATCATGACCCCCACAGAGTTGCATATCAGATATTCAGCACCTCAGATATTTACATTACAGTAACAAAATGACAGTTATGAAGTAGCAATGAAAATAACTTTATGTTGGGGTCCCCACAACATGAAGGACTGTATTAAAGGCCGCAGCATCAGGAAGGTTAAGAACCACCGCTCTAGGAAGTTTTACATTTTCCCACTTACTTGGAATGTGCATTTCCAGAACCACATTCCAAACAGTATTTTATATTTCCCAAATTGTCCAACTATTTATTGATTTAAAAAAATTCCAGGCCAGGCGAAGGTGGCACATGCCTTAAATCTCAGCACTCAGGAGGCAGAGCTAGGCGGATCTCTGTGAGTTCGAGGCCAGCCTGGTCTACAGAGTGAGTTCCAGGAAAGGCGCAAAGCTACACAGAGAAACCGTCTCGAAAAACAAAACAAAACAAAACAACAACAACAAAGAAAACCCAATTCCAGTCACAATGCAAACAAGAAGTTAGGAAGCCCTGAAGATGAACGGATGCTAACAGTGGCTAGCTTACTTGCTTTCATATACAGACTTATTTTTCTATCACCAGAATAAAGAGCATAGGGTTTTTATAAGTTCAGTTTAGAATCAATATATGCAGTACAAAATATACAAAGTATCAAATGCGGTGTCACACAGTAAGGTAATTAACATCATAAATTACTGAATACTGTAATAACCATAATCAGCCTAGCAAGTCACTAAACACTACTACAAAATACTCTCCTTTTAAGTACTTTACAATGTACATTTATTTTGAAATAAGTTTGGGCAATTTTGGTAAAATTAAAATTCTATGAGAAGATCTATAGTGCATAGGCTTGGGTATTCGTATGTGTGTGTGTGTGTGTGTGTGTGTGTGTGTGTGTGTGTGAGAGAGAGAGAGAGAGAGAGAGAGAGAGAGAGAGCGCGCATGCACGCATGAACTAGTAGTGTAAGAGCATGTTGATGGTCAGAGGACAATCTGGTTATTCCTCAGGTGCCATCTGCTGTTATGGGATATTTGTACACTGTGTGAAGATGTATTGCTGTGATTGGTTTAATAAAAAGCTGAACGGCCAATAGCTAGACAGGAGGTATAGGTAGGACTTCCCAGCAGAGAGAGGAAGTAAGAGATAATTGAGGCATGCAGGGAGACACCAGGAGATGCAGAGCAAGCAGAATGTGCAGGAAGGGAGGTAATAGCTATGAGCCACATGGCAGAATGTAATTAATATAAATGGGTTAATTTAAGTTACAAGAATTAGTTAGAAACAAGCCTAAGCTATAGGCTGAGTTTTCATAATTAATAAGAAGTCTCTGTGTCATTATATAGGAGCTGGCTGGACAGAGAAAGACTCAATACAATCTGTTTCCTTTTTTAGGTCAGGTCTCATTGGCCCGGCGCTCACTGGGTAGGCTGGCCTCAGTGGCCAGTCAGTGAGCCTGCCTGTCTACAGCTCCTCAGTGCTGGGAGTCTGTCAACAGTCTAACTTCTTCTTATGCCTCCTCTGATAATTATTTTACTATCTCTTCCTACCCTAATAATTAGAAATTCTTGCAAATTAACATTGAAAATATAAAATTTAGAAGTTCCAAATGCTATAAACTTACACGTTTCTGAAATCAAGTTCTGGTTCTGCAGTGTGTTAAAGCCTGACTTTAGGCTATTCCTTTAAAATCTGCACACAGGATACCAACTAGCTGCTTCAAACTGATTTTAATATGCAAGGCTCTTACATACAGTGTCAACTGAGGAACAGATGTGAGTCATACTGAAGTACCTGCTCTGGGAGGGGCATGCAGGGATGGATAAAGTCTTGGCCCTAAACAAGATTCTCACATCCCTCAGCTCTCTACAAGAAGGGCTGTTGACTGAGGACAACTGTCCCTGACAACTAGGAACTAAAGAACTAAGTACAGGCAGGAGAAAGGGAGTTGGCAGAAGCACAGTAGCAGAGAGGCCCGGGGACAGTCATGTACTTTGGAAGGGGACGGACAGCTCTCTTTCTCCGGCCTGCCCCCTCTTAGGAGAATCACAGCAGTCCAGTCTGTGCCCAGTCGGCCTGAAGTCACAGAAAAGGAAATCAAGCACTGTGGATGTCAGGGGTTCTCCTTCTGAACCCCCAATGGTTCTAGCAGGCTGTCTTTCAACATGTTGCACTTTCTCCAGTCATCTAGTTACCCAGGTGAATCCTGGCATGACACGGGCTAGAGCTTTTAGGAGCCACACTTAAAGTTGTCTTGTCTTTGCTCCATTATTGGGGTCCTCTACACTATTCCTTTGGGGTGTCTGCCCCTTTTGGGACTGTCTCTTCCTACTTACTCATATCATCACCAAGCTCGAGTACTACATTAGATCTGGGGACCTCAGTTATTTACCATGGACTTTCAGGACAGAACTGCAGTCCCGAGAGACCAGCCATCAACAGAGAAGCATACTAAAGCCCCCAGGCCTCTCCTACATGACCCTGTGCTCCAGAGCTCCTCAACTAAGGCCAGGCCCTCTCCCCACTCTCCTAGGACTTCCTCAATACCTGACCCCAGACTTCTTCAGGAACACAAAGGGCTTGCTGGTTTTCTCCCTTAGGATAGAAAACAAATTCTGAGGCATTATCTGTGACATACAAACTAAAAACTAGTCTTGCATTTCTCTGAACCATGGAACTTCAGAGGAATAGATTCTAAGAGAGAAAAAGGGTTATTTACTGTAAAAGAGGTTTAGAAATGTGATCCCTTAAACATCACTATCAATGTTTTAAGTATCAATAAATGGTTAAATTGTGAAATTCTGTCTTATGCATATTTTATCACAATTTACAAGTTAATTATAAGCTATAGTATCAAGTCTGAACCATTTCCTCATATTTTCCTAACAGTGCACGGGAAAGATAAGCTACTTATTTGGAATAGTCTCCCACGATGCAACAATTAGTTCAAAGACAATCATGATGGCAGACCCACCAGCACAGCAAATTCCTCCTGACTATGATGACACCCCTGTAAACATGTCACTGTGCTGTCAAGAACACACAAGTGTAATACATACAATTATGTGCAGCGTATAATGCTTGATAATGACCTTCAACTACTATGTACTGGCTTGTGTGTTTAATAAACTGCACCTTTTATCACTATTCCTGACAGTCCTACTTCCAAAAAGAACATTCTGCAGTTGTGGCTATGGCTCAGAGATAGAGCACTTGCCTGTTAAGTGGGCCCTCAGCTTAATCCCAGGCACACACATACTCCCTACTATGAGCAGATCTGCCTTAAATTCCTAAAGTACCTCAATTTAGACAATAAGTTATAAGATGATCCTACATAGATGGTATCAGTTACTGTAGCAAGAGATACTCTGCCTACATTTACTTTCCAATCAATTGATCCATAAGGGATCATCAAGTAGCAAGATTTAGTCAGGAAACATCATAGTCAAAGACACCTCATCCAAAATCTTTCTGAAGCCATGGTGTATGATATATATGTGATAATTATACTTAGTGCTACCAGAAATTAGTTTTTTAAGTTTGTGTGTTGGTAGTTTTATGTCAACTTGACACAAGCTAGGCACTGGTGAGGAGAAAATGCCTCCATAAGAAGGGCTGTAGGCAAATCTATAGGGCATTTTCTTCATTAGTAATTCATAGTGGAGGGCCCAGCACATTATAGGTGGTTCCATCCCTGGGCTGGTAGTCCTGGGTTCTATAAGAAGGTGGGCTGAACAAGCCATGAGGAACAGTAAAGAGCACCCACCCCTCCGTGGTCTCTGCATCAGCTCCTGTCTCTAGGTTCCTGCCCTGCTTGAGTTCCTGTCTTGCTTCTTTCAATGATGAAAAGTATAAGACAAAGACAACCCTTCCTCCCCAGGCTGCTTTGGTCATAGTGTTTCATCACAGCAATAGTGACCCTAATTAAGACAGAATAATTTTCAAGACAATGATCAGAGCACACTGATGAATTCTGAACCCTTTGGTACTCTACAGAACAGGCTAGGCTGAGAGACTACCAGTGGACAGAATCTGAGAGTTAGAGCAAAGGGAACAGGAGAAAACAGGGTGGAGTAAGTGACGGTTCCAAGCTTCGGTGTTAAAGTGTATGAGGGAGCCAGGAGAATTTCACGGCAACAAGTATCAGAAAAGGTTTAGTATCTAGAAAAGTATAAGTTTAGGGTTTTTTTTTGTTTGTTTGTTTTTTTTAGTGTATCAGTTTGAAAACTCAATCTTAAAAACTTAATTCTGGTAGCACCAAATATAATTATCACATATACCATGGATTTTGGAGATGAGGTACCTTTGACCTTTTGTTTCTTGATTGAATCTTACTATTAGATAAAAACTGGGAAAATAATGCATTTAAAAATAATCATATAATCATTGTCTTAAAAGAGAAGACTTAAAAAAAAAAAAAAAAAAAAAAGACAGGGTTTCTGTATGACCCTGGCTGCCCTGGAAGTCACTCTGTATAACAGGCTAGCCTGGAACTCAGAGATCACCTGCTTCTGCCTCCTGAGTGCTGGGATTAAAGGTGTGTGGCCACCACAGTTTTTGACTGGAAGGATGAACCAAACACCAGACCAGGGTATGTCAGATTGTAGCTGGATTCAGTGTCAACAGTTCAGTGACAAACACCTTATGTATAAGCAGGAAGTAATCTACTGGAAATCACTAAGAAAATAACGTTTTCTTCTACTTTGCTGTTAAGCATAATTAGGTAAAAACAAATTCATTATTCTCCATGCATTCTGGAATGCAAACTCTGATAAAGACCACAATGATAATAGAAAACAGTTGCTCCCAGAAGAAAAGAAAGTTTAAAAACCATCTAATTCTTTATATTATGTCTGTCAACTCATTATTCCAAAGTGCTAGCAAGCACTCCTGTTTATGAAGAAGATGTTCTGTCTGGCTAGGAATAAAGCAATTGTTTCATGCTGCCTGCACTCTGCGGTCCTATTCAGCTTGCACAGACAATTTGCATCAACCTGTGACTAGTGATACTGTCACTCAGTGGTGCCCCAGATAGCTATGACCTCATGGGCTCTTAATATTGAGGCTCTCATTTATTAATTAACGTCTCTGAAACATTCATGAATTCTGACTTTAATACAATGGTGTTTTATTATCATTGACTAGAATTTAAAACCCAAATATACTCAGAGTTGGCATAACAAATTATTTAGCAGGAGGGCTCCTAAGACACAAACAAGGACAGAAACAACTGAATAATGGATGCATCAATGTCACTGTGTACAGTAAACACAATCTTTGGGAAAACACAGCGTCATCTGTGGGAGCTTCCTGAACTAAGAGTGCTGCCCAGCATGAGCACTGGGGCTTGTGAGTGGAGGGACTGCTTCAGATGATCACTTCAGGATCCCGGAATCCTAAGCTATGCGCGCCAGATCAAATCCAGCAGCATTAAAAACCTTCATCCTAAGGCAGAGCTGAATGGAGGCAGCAGATGGTTTCCAGGAGGGGAAAGACAGAGACCACAGGGAAGAGTATCAGAGTGCTGTTCCCACTCTATAAACGTCAGACTTTCTGGAACGAAGGCTAAAGACACGAAGACAGTTCTCTAAGTGAAAAGGAACAGGGTCTCTGGAGACCACAGGGGTGATGTATCAAACACTTGTTGACTGACCCCTTGAATTGCAGACAACTGAGCCAGTAATTCTAGTTGAACCACTCCAGCAGGACTGCGGGGCAGTGGCTTGCCCTCTGACTAAGAGGAACAAACAACAGCTCGGTTGGAAATCTGCAAGAGCAGAAGGGTATACCCTGTGAGGACAGAGTGAGCCTCAGACTAGGGGTACCTCCTCCACCTGCACTGGCTTCAGAATAATCAGATCTCTCTGAAAATGCTGTATAACCCTTTGTGGATCATGCTGTCATCTTCAAATCACACTTCTGCATGACTAACTTGTTCCAAATCACTCCAAGGTCTCTAGCAAGCATGTAACATCAGTATCTAGATCACTTCTGCACATTTTGCGAGTGAAGCTAAGTAGGAAAGGTGTTTGTTTCTAAAAGAAATAGCTTTAACATGTTAATTCAAAAGAAATGAGTTGTTCCCAGCTCTTAAGACAGCCAAGCAAGACAGAAGAGACCAGTTAGAGACGATGCTGCAAATGGAGGTGCAGGCAGAGCGGGCCCAGGAGAGGCAACATGACACACAGCTCCAAGGCTGCCTTTGTGCAGGGAAAAAGCCACCTACAAGTCTTTCTTGATTTTGTTCCTTTAAATTAAAGCCTGACTTACAAAAGAAAAGTTATAAACTCTAATATAGTCCTAGTTTTACAGTTAGCTCTAAGTTTTTATTCAAGTCTGTGTACGTTATCATTGATCAGTGTCTTTGATTAGCTAGTCACACCCCCATGAACAGGACCAATGGTAGACCAAAATATTCAGAGAAAAACTGCATCTGTATTGAACACTCAGGGACTTTTCCTTGTCGTTACTCCCTAAACAATAGAGGACAGCAGTTATTTAAACACTTCGTCGAATTGGCTGTCACAAGCATCTACAAATGATTCCAGTGCATGGAGAATGTGTGAGGTTACACACAAGTACCACACCACTTCATAGGATTCATCAGGTTTCAGGGTCCCACTGGGGGTCCTGAAACTTCCACTACTACACCAAAGGACAGCTGTAATTAGGGTTTGAATTACAATTATAAAGTGAGATTCTATTCCTTTTCAGATATTTTAATGATCTGACCAAATCTTCCCAATTACCTGATGACTCTTTCCAATGTAATAAACTAAATTTAAGAGCACGGTAGATCTTAAATTCTAGAGAACACAGCACTGAAAACATAGTGAAAAGTAAGATCAATCAATAGCCGTACTGCCTAGTTTTATATCAACTTGACGCAAGCTGGAGTCATCAGAGAGAAGGAAGCTTCAACTGAGGAAATGCCTCCACAAGATCAGGCTGTTGGCAAGCGTGTAAGGCTTTTTCTTATTAGTGACATATGGAGGCGGGCCCAGCCCACTGTGGGGGGTGCATCCCTGGGCTGGTGGTCCTGGGTTCTATAAGAGAGCAGGTTGAGCAGCCAAGAGGAGCAAGCCAAGTGAGCAGCACCCCTCCGTGGTCTCTGCATCAGCTCCTGCCTCCAGGTTCCCGACCTCACTGCTTTTGATGACAAACATGGAACTGTGACTGAAACATGTCCTTTGCTCTTCCACTCGCTTGGGTCATGGCGTTTCATCCCAGCAACAGTAACCCTAATGGAGACAGTAGTCCATTGCTTGCGTAACACTGCAGGTACTCTGAGCAGTGAGCACAAGAAGAGCTGCTGAGCATGAGGAGAAGCCACTGCAAATACAGCGGGAGGCTGCAATCACAAAGAAGGGCAGACAAGAGTTGGCACACATGTGGGAACTCCCCTCAAATGCTGCTGGCTGTAACGATGGCCACTCTGCAGTCACTCTGTGATTTAGCAGGTGCAGTCTGTGTGCAGCACTCTCCTGACTGTGGTAACAAAGCAGAGGTCACACACACCTTTACTTGTTGGGGATGTCTTATCTGATGACAGGGTAAAATGATAAGACAGATGAGAACTCTTAAAATAGCAAATTAAAAACAATTCATTTGGGAGAGAGACAGTGAACAGGTTTAAGAGTATGTGCTGTAAGTGTAGGTGACAGACAAGGGTCCATCAGAGTAACGCTTCCACTTCTAACAATACTTGAAACTTTCTGCAAGGAAAACAATTTAAAATTGTTATAAAGTGGCTGATAATTTTCCAGGGAGTAAAAAGACGGTTTTCTACAAAGAAAATAATTCTATCATCATAACTTAGGGGCTTTTTCTAGGACTTCTTAGATTGCTACAGTGTCTCCAGAATCCAGGACGCCTGTTGGGATAAGGATGATTTCTGCCTGCTCAATCAAACCAGCTGTTGTACAGCTATTATACTAATGACTCCCTCCCTAAAAGAACAGGTTCCCCAGTACCTGCCATGAACCTAAACAATGTCTTCCCTGCTACAGATGAGACCCTGATTATCAGCTACTGGGAAACTGTCAGAATCAAGCCTTCCAACAACTATAATAAAACTATGAACAATCTTTCAAAGATTCCATGACATGAGTAGTGCTCACCTTGAACAACTATTTATACACACACAGGGACATAACCATAGGCTCTTTGCGCATGCTCATAAGTACACACAGGCACAAATTTCTTTGCTGACTGAAGGAAATCCATAAACTTGTCTGTGATACTGATTAATTTGGATTTTTTTAATTTGAATCTTTTTTTAATTTGATTTTATTTGAATCAAATTTTATTTGACTCTTAGGACACATTTTTTGATAAGACTGTACATACAAGCACTTTGAATTTTCTAGAATATACATCTTTTCAAATATTTCTCATCTTCCAGGGCCTCCACTCTTAGGTAAAATAACAAATGATCTGATCATGTCACTTTCATAACTTGGTCTGAATACTATTACTACAGGGAAGAAGTATCATTTGCATATTCTTTTTACTCTCCTATGGGGTAATGTTCTGAATTTAACTAGTACCCTCCAGAATTCATATTCTAGAGTTAGAGAAATTACAGAAAGACATTAGAGAAAACCATCATGGGAAGGAACACATACTAAAGAAGAGAGCGGCTTGGCATCCTTTCTTCAGTGACATTAATTAGAAATTACTAAATTAGAAATTAGTAAAAAAAAGTCTTCTGAAGATACACCTTATCAAATAAACTGTAAACAAAGATATTTTAATGTACTTTTCTTGTTCTCCATATTTTATTTCCTCTTTTCTGCCTCAACACCAAAACTCCACTCTTTCAGTCAGATAGGGGAGGGTAAAAAATCAAGTTCGAGGTACTCTAGTGAATCAGATGCCACGTTCGCAGTTAGGCAGAGCTGTGTGTGGATCAGAGGATCCGAGCATTACGGAAGTGTGCCGTCTCCATGTGCTGCTGTCGCCCGACAGGCTTAGCTGAGCCTCCCAATGTACTTCTTCCCATTGGGTAGGGGAGTGGAGAAAGAACGATTCTCATCCTAGACCAATGCTTCTCAACCATCCTAATGCTGTGTGTGACCCTTTAATACAGTTATACAGTACCTTATGTTGCGGTGACCAATCATAAAATTATTTTGTTGCTACTTCGTAACTGTAATTTTGCTACTGTTATGAATCTGTGTTGCTACAGATATGCAGGATATCTGATATGTAACCCCCAAGGGGGTCTTGACCCACAGGTTGAGAACCGCTGTGCTACAGCAAGCAAAGCAGTGTTCTGTCACAGTCTCAACATTGACATTACACACTAGCCACATGTGCTTGGGAGCACTTTTATATAACTGTATCTACTGAAAGACTAAAAAAACTTAAGTCTACATCAAGTGTTGTGAGTCTAGATTTGGCAAAGAGAAATTAGCGTGAATGAAAATGGCTGCACCTTACGTGTCCTCTTCCTACACGACCCTCATGGTCTAGCAAACATTTAGGCCTGTAAATCCTCTCGGTGCAAATTAAAATCACATTAAACCTCCACAACTAGTCTACCAACCCCACGAGGGCAGAATCTCAAGGCCTCCAACTCCTGGTTCTTTGCTCCCTTCTATTCTCCTTCCATTGTCAGCCAGTTTCACAGTATCTGTGGTAGCACAGGCAATAAATATCCCTATGAAAACTCAAACAAGAACTGCACCAGCTGATCATCTTCCCTAAAGTGCGTCAATAAAACCACCAGGGGCCATTTAGAGAGGAAAGGAAATGCCATGATTGCCATGGCAGACCGGGCCTCCCATAAGCCTCAGCAGCTTAGTTCCCATGGTAAACACGTAAGGTCCTCTTAGGGAGCTACCAGCACCCTACATTTCCAGGGTCTATACTAGTCCCTTGGACCATCTCAGTGTGAATAATCATTCATGAAGCACACACAGTTAGAAAACACAGAAGGCCAAAGCTCCTAGTGGTCTCACTTGCTGCAACCCGCCATTACATAAAGGCTATTACTTATCGTGAGATAAGGGGTATCATTCGCACATTTATTTTAATCTCTTACTGGGTACTGTTTTGAATTCAACTGGTATTCCCAGATTTCATATTCCAGATTCAGAGAAATGAAAGAAAGATGTTAGAGAAAACCCTCAGTTGAAGGAACACATATCGTAGAAAGAGAACACAGCTCCATGTCTCCTTCCTTTAAACAGTGGCATGTCAATTACAAATTACTGACAAATAATTAGTAAAAATATTTCCTGAAGGATCATCTCATCATATAAGCTGTAAAGAAAGCCCCAAGTTTTAGGATCCATTTAAGAATTCACCATGCTTCATCATTTTAGTAATTTTTGATGTATTTGAATTGGTGGTGATAACAGCAGGAATGACTGTTCACCACATGTTTGAAACTGTTGCCTATATATAACTTTACAAGGTTAGCAAATTCCAGTTTCAGTGAGGTTAGGCATCTGTCACAATGGAATATTCAACATAGCTCTCGCTCTCTCTCTCTCTCTCTCTCTCTCTCTCTCTCTCTCTCTCTCTCTCTCTCTCTCTCCATAGCTGAGGATAAGCTTGAACCTCTGATCCTCCTGCCTCCACCTTCCAAGTCCTCAATGACAGGCTTAAACCCAGGGCTGCACTCATGCTAGGTAAACACCACCAACTAGCCACTTAACCACCCCGACAGCCCTACTTCTCCATTCACATTCCTTAGCAAAGACGGTGTCTCAATCTCAGCCTAAAGCTGCTTACAGGGAAACCCTTCCTCATTGGGTTGTTTCAAGCACTGTAGGATGTTCAGCTGGATGATGCTCCTTTCCCACCTCCCAAAGCCCTGGTAATAAATAAAGACCTCTTTCCAGACACTGCCAAGTCTTCTTCGAGCAAAACTGCTTGGTAACAGGCTTGGCCATGGTGTTGGCCATCAAGAGCACATCTGCTGTCAACAGGGCACTTTCATATTTTAAATTACTCAGAGGGGTAAAGTACTTCAAACTGATGGTTAAGCAAAAAGTCTTAATAGTATCTACACTCAACAGATTATTATATATTCTTGTATCTATATACAAAGACTATAAAATCATGCGTCTGTAACACCAGCAAACTTCACTTGCATGAGTGCAGACCCTCAGTCACCCTTCGGGGGCAGCTGCTGCAGGAGAGATGGGTGTCAAGTCACATTTGTAGAAGTGTCCCCAGCCTGGCCTAGAGCTGCCCCTCTCTTGCTCTCATCACCTCTTCCGGAGCACCACACAAACCACGCCTTGTTGTCTGCACATCACACTTGCCTTTTCTCTAAAGCCTGGCGTGCTATGAAGTTTTACCACTATTTTCAAATTGTGTTTTGATTATTTTTTGTGTGCTTTCCCAGTAAGTCTAATTTGAAAGGTCATAGTTTGCTACAACTGTAGATACTGGGCAAACAAGGCAAGATAAAACCAATGACCTCCAAACAGCGGATGACACTTACGGACTGTAGGCAGGGTCGCCAGAAAACAGATCTTGAGAAAGCTGAAAACCAGCCATCATAAAAGCACTCTAAACAGCTGAGGAGATGGCCATGCTTCGGGCCACTGCAGCAAAAGCCACTGGAGAGGCCAGGATAGACCTCCTCCTAGAGCTGTGTGCTTGGTATTGACAAAGAAGCAACACGCCATTTCAAAGACTTCTGCTGCTGTGTCGGCGGGGCAGCCTGCAAACTCAGACCAAGTGATTCAAGTCTAAGAGGGAATTCAAGACTGACAAACAAAATACAGTGAGACCGGAAATGAACCTGTCCTTCCTGTAGGGTCAGACCTACAACATCAGCTCAACAAAACAAAAGCTATGAAAAAATTCCCAACAGTGCAGAAGAGCATGTAAATGAATTAATGCATACAATGGGAGATTTAAAAATACATATGGTGTCAACTTGACAGAGCATTGTGTCTCAATAAAAACATAAACCTCTGATAGGTGCCAATCCGTCACACTTTTGGAGCACCACCACCTAAGTGATGTGTGGGTGGCAATTCTAAGACGACACACCCCCTTTCCCAAAGGGAATGGATAGGTACAGGATATTAAGGTAGATTATTGTATTTACTAGTAAACTAATTTAGTAAAATATCAGCTTTAGATAATTTGCACTGCTATGGATTCTTGTATACTGATACAAATGTAAACTATTTCTATATTCCTATTTAAGATAATTTGTATATTGACACAAAATACAAAACTATATTTCTTGTATTGTACATATATTTCTACTCCTATTTGAAATATCTTACATATTGATACAAATGTAAAATTATATTTGTCATACTGTATGTATGTCTACCTCTGTTTAGGATAGTTTGTATATTGATACATACTGTTGTCATACTGCATACTGTACTATGCATTTCTACCTTTAAGATATTTTGTGCATTGTCACAATTTTGAGGTCATTATCCTTTTACTGTACATTTGCTTACAGATGGTTTACCTTGTTTATATGAAGTCTTAGTCCTTAGATTATTTAGGTAGAGAAGACTTACAGATTTATAGTCACCCATGCTTGTCATCTCTATAGTTATGTTAGTTAGGTTGTCCAGATTTACAGATATATAGGTCACATGGACAGGTAATCTTCAAACACTTCATAGACCTAGAGAATATGGCATTTAAGTAACTTAGAATTCTGCTGACATGAGACATGATTGTTCCTGGCAGCACCAATCTGATCCAGAGAGAATGTTGGGCTTTTAAGACACTCAGTATGGAAGTTTGTCTTCTTCCTGGCACATAATGGCCTGCTGGGCAAAGAACTGCCCTTACCTTGACTGCTGACAGTATGAATATGTCCTTTCTGGACCAGCAGGACACAAAGAAAAGCGACCACTGAACTCTGCCAAGACAGGGTAAGATGGTCTTTCAAAATTCCTGCTTCTGAAAATGGTCTGTCAGATATTCTTGGCCTGTAGCCAAATGGGATGCGCTAATGGTGCTGAGAAACTTTAGGTGACTGTCCAGGCTGCTAGCTGTCTCTGTCTATTCTTGAAAGATTTCCAAAAGCTGCTTGCATGCATTTCCCATTTTCTCAGTTATTATTATGTTTCTTCTCAGGTCTTTGATGGGGTTGAAGACTAACATTTACTGTTAATCTTCTCGTGTCTTAGCTAGAACATACTAAGTACTAGATTCAGATTCTTCAGGATAGGACAGCTCTGGAATGATCTCTCTAACATACCACTTACCTATGTTCTAGACGTCTCTGGATTTTAGTATGTGTCTCTTGTCTGATGTTGTTCTTGGTAGTTCCATTTGTTTATGTCATCACTCTTTATTTCTCCTGGACAATACTTAATAATCATTCCTATTGTATCTATATATATAGTTTGGTGTTAGGTTAGAACTTCCTTATTTAGACAAAAGAGGGAGAAGTAGTGGGTGGTTATTTGAGCCATGCCCTGAAGCACCGCCCCTAGTGAGGTAGCAGGTAACTGTTACACCTGCCTATGACCCTGAGGTACATGCCCCTGGGGCGTGGCCGCTGGGGGACCCTTAAGACCTGCTCTTAAGAGATGCACAGACATGCTCTCTCTTTGCTACCTTGTGGTTTTGGATGCTATAACAGACCAGGGCACAGCTCACCAGAGAACAGCAGAGGACAGTGACAAATCCTTTGTTTTGTCTTTTGAGTTAACCCCCGAATAAATTCCTTTGCTTGTTAAATAGACTCCATGGATTGCTGGCGATATAATCACAATAAAGTGACACATGTATTCAAGGTGAGCACATTGGAAGACAGAAGAAATTCCATACAACTGCCAGGCGACATGTGAGTCCCACAGTAAAAAGAGATTACACATTTTCAGTGGTCAACAACCTGTGTGACAATAGCTAACTCCTGGTTTTAGGGACTAACTGATGAGAACCCAAGCCTGCCAACTAGCTGCAGCCAGAACTCCAGCTCACTGTGTCATCAATACGGAGGTCTAAAGGTAACGGATGGCCATGTGCTGGAGGCTGAAGAGGAAAGATTTTAAACTCTGGACATAAGAATTAGCAACCAGAGCTGGGTGGTAGCACACACCTTTAATTCCAGCACTCAGGAGGCAGAGGCAGGGGGATCTCTGTTGAGTTCCAGGACAGCCTTGTCTATAGATTGAGTTCCAGGACAGTCAGGGCTGTTACACAATAGAGGGGAGATTTTTATTTTTAATTTGCATGAATGAAAAATATAGAACAATATGAGCAACGGTGGCGCACGCCTTTAATCCCAGCACTTGAGAGGCAGAGCCAAGTGAACCTCTGTGAGTTCGAGGCCAGCCTGGGCTACAGAGTGAATTCCAGGAAAGGTGCCAAGCTACCCAGAGAAACCCTTGTTGAACGCCCCCCCCCCAAAAGAAAGAAACGTATAGAATTATTATCAGATTGACCTGATAAGATAATGTTAAAACTGGGAGTTTTTAAATTTGAATTTAAATTCTTGAGGCTAGAGTTGTAGCCTAGAGTGCTTATCAGTACATGCATGGCAATGTACTCAATATTGCAAAAGATGACTATATAAAAATTGAATTTTCTTATGATTTAATTTTTTAATTCTTTAAAAATAAAACCAATAATAGCTATAGACACTGAATGCTAGAACTTCTATAAGTAAAAGTTAACTTTTAAATAAAGATGTACTCCACATACATAGAAGAAAAAGTAGAAGGGGACCTTGCGATTTACCCAAATTGAAATCAACTATCTTAAACTATGATTGACATTATGTGAAACAACTAAAACCTATACAAGAGGAAATATAGATATTATAATAAAGAGGAGACTGGCTTAACTTTATAAAAAATATATTAATATAATAAATAAAAGATAGGAAAGGAGGGAAATATTCATAGAGGCAAAAATTAGCAGAAAGAAGGCATTAACCTCCCTTAGCACAAAGTTGAAAGCCATCACATGAAGACTACACAGGACTGACCTTCCTCAGGGCAAATGCAGGACTAAGGAACAGAGGTAGGAAGGAAACAAACTGGCTTGTTTGTAAAGAAGTCAGTTTCCCATCACCATTACTCATGTTCACAGGGAGCCAGAAGGCTGTGTTCCTGCAGACTAGCCAGATGCAGGACAACCTAAGGCCCTAATAACTCTAAGAGCACACACATGGTTAGTGCTTGTCCACGTGCGGGGCACCAACCAGGTCATTGCATACTGTGCTTTCCCTAATAAAGCTCATTATTTAAAGAGCATTTCCTATCCTGGGAACATGATTGTTTCACAGTAGTCACCTTAACATAAGACTGGTGACAGCCGGGATATGTGAGTTCAGACTTCTGCTTTATCCCTTTCTTCCCAAAGTCTCTACAATGATGCTGATGTACTTTTCTGTCCATAGATTATGGAAACAGTAAGTCAGCCCACATCACAATGATCAGACTATAGGAATACATGGCCTCATACCCATGTCCAATAGATACAACACAGTTACACACAATCTTAGATTTTAGGGTATCAAAACTAACTTGGAAGACTCAGAAAATTAAATAGTAAAACCACCATTTGAATCAGAAACATGGGACCATTTAAGGTAGATTAACTATTATAAACAAAACTGTAAAGTGGCTACATGATGATTAAAGGTATTTAAATCCTTGGGAATGGGTGCTTACTCCATTGGCCCGCCTGCTCATGAGGAACATGGCTTATCTTCTCAAAAGAACAGTCACCTACAGAACCTCCCTACTCAGTGCAGCTAGAAGAACAACTAAGAACCCACTGCTCTCCTCAGAAGTTTGTCTTCCCATATCTACCATATGGGATGTTAGGAACAAGTGTAATGCTCAAGACATTACGAGGGAGCTGGAGAGATGGCTCAGTGGTTAGCAGTGTTGCCTGTGCAGCCACGAGCATGAGTCCAGAGCCCAGCACCCACACCACAAGCCAAGCTCATGTCCCAGTGCTGTGGGGATTTTCTTGCTGCCGGCCTAGCCAAAAAATAGGACCTCCAGGATAGGGAGACTGCCTGAAAGGTGTAGGGCAGAGACTGACAGAAGACGCCAGGCAGCCCTGCCCCTGGGCCTCTGCTTGCACACAAGAGTCAGGTATACCTGTGCACATGTGTGCGCACACACGTACTACAATTTTATGTATGCGTATATGTGTAAAGATTTCTAGAACTATGGGCACTAGAAACACTTCTAGAATAAACTGTTGTGCACACAAAGTACAGTCCCACTTTCTCTATCAGCAAATTATATACATGGTATCCAATGGATAAACTGCTACAGAGAAAAACAAGTATTCCACTAATGATAGTTTTCATGTACAAAGAATGCCTGAATGACTCATTAACCTTTACATTATTCTTTTTAAAAAGGAAAATAATCAGAAAATACCTACTGCCAGGCTGGAAAACAGGGTTCAGCACTCTGCCAATTCCTACTGACTTATAATAGCTTCCAGAAAAGCAACACAACACAGCAAACTACTCCATTAAGGATCAGATCTTGAAGCCATTCTGGGTCAGTGTAAATATGCTGTGATTGTCATGTCTGCTGCAAGGCCACTTATATAACGCCAACTTACAAGGCAGTCAGTAATGATAAACGCTAGACCATTACAATCACCTCCCAAAGTCCCTATGATTTTGAAAAAATTACATTTTGTGTTTTTGCATGTCTGAGGGCATGTGTATGCCAGGGCACACATGGAGGTTAGAGAAGAACTTTCAGGACTTGGTTCTCTCTCCATCATATAGGTCCTAGAGATTGAATCAAAGTCATCAGACTTGGCGGCAAGCACCCTTAGCCACTAAGCCACCTCACTGGCCCCTAAAATTCCTCAGCTTGTAGAGAACTCACCAAATAGTTCTATTTGGACTACGAAGGAGGCAGTGGCTCCAATCTCCAAAGTTATGTCTAGATGTAAAACCACAAGTTAGGAGACATGTATTTTACATCAGAAGTGTTAACTGGAAAGAAATGGATTTCTTCAGAGCCTGGGACCTGGCTCATCACGGAACACCTCCCTAGCATGTGTTCAACTCACAACACTGAAAAAAAAGGGGTTCCAATTACCTAAGGAACATTAAAACACAGTATCATATTTAACTCAGTACCAATTGTTCTTCAAGATAATGTAGGCCTTAATCGTTCATTCAGAAGTTCTTTGCAGCACCTATGACAGACCCACTAGGAACACAGAATGAGAAGCCCCCACAGGCCTCTGTTGACATGGAGCTCACTGTGTGGCCCTGTGATAGGAATTCCAGCCACGCCCCCATGGTTGTACACGCCCGGCGGGACATTTAGTCATCTCCGCCTAGTCATTTCCGGGTCATATGTCCTGTGTGACCTGTGTGACCCATGCCCCATGGTTACCGAGGTCGCATAGCCGCTTGGGCGTGACCATGTGATCTATGCGCATGTGTGGTATAGCCACATGGGCATGTGTGCGCAGGCGCGTCCTGGCCTTTATAAGGCGGGCTCCATGTTTCCCGCTCACTTTTTCACACGTGTCCTTCCACAGGCCTGATCTGTCCTTTTCACTTTGTCTTGATAAAACTCTTGTTAGTGGATTCTGTCGTGTGTCATGACTTTTTCTTGGGGGCAAGAGTGCTGCCAAAAAACCATCACCCTGTGTCAGGGAAGGCAAGCCTTGAGCCACGCAACTGCGTCCAGTGTTCCAATGGCAACCATAGCCTTCCAGAAGAGGGCACTGGGCAAAGCCTCTGTAGGCAACTCTAAGGTCAGGAGAGCAAGGTAGATGCAACCGCACATCACATGCCGGCGGTGAAGATTTCAAGTTAGAAAAAGATGGTATTTGGCGCATTTAGGGAAACAGGCAACAGCAGCAATTCCTGGGAATTCAAGGTTTTGTTTTTGTTTTTGTTTTTGTTTTTGTTTTTTAAACAAAGAAGCAAATTACTGTCAGTGAGAACCGAAATCTGGATAGACACTAAAAACCAATGTAAGACAAAGGCAAACACATTTTGATAAAATATAAAAAGTTGTAGTCACTAACTCAACTGTTTTTGAATTTACTGTTTTCAATGAGAATAAAGGCGCCTTCAGTCAGCACAGTGCTGAATGGGAGCCACCTTTTGAATCTCAAGAAAGCATGCAGAAGAAAAAGACATCACAGATTAGTGACACGTCTCTGAGTAGCTAATGAAATGAGGCTCAGAATTAGAAAAGTAGTTATGTGTTCAAGAAGATTAACTTCTATTCTGAGTAACTGGGCCTACTCTAAGAGAAAATAGTACCTCTGAGGTCCCATTTGATGTTTCTAAAAGTAGAATATGTAATTTTGCTACAGGCTTTGTGACCTAGTTCCTCAAATTTTACAAGCAATGAAGTTTTCAACAGTTACATACTTTAGCATTTACCTAAAACTGCCTGTTCGCTTACAGATTTTATCAAAAAAAGCAAATAGATTCCACCAGACAGCAAACTTAATCTAGAAAGAAATTCACGGCAGCAATATAAAACAGAAACTCCTGTGTTCACATCAAGAGACCACTTTCTACACAGTGAGAGAGATACAGCAAGTGCGTAATGAAAAATTACGATAATTTCATGTCTGAGGCGCCAGGCCAAATACTGCACATGGGCAAAGAGAAGACCAAGACATTCAACAGCCAGTCAAACAAGGGTGAGCGCATCATCTTCTCTAAAGCATTGTACCAACCAGACTCAGGACTCAAGAATGACATATTCATGTTCTACCCTGTGTAGTCAGGACCAGAGGCAATGGCCTAAATTTGGTGATGTAGGGCTTGTGAGGGCCGCTGTCTGCAAAAAAACTTTATGACAGACAGTGAGCACTGTTGGGATAACTGGTCACATGTGCTAGCAGTCAGCCAAAGTCCCAAGACTGAACAATATAGTTTTCACCAGATATATTTAGTACCTAATTTCAATGTCTACTTCAAGAAAACCATGAACTAAAAGGGAACAAGCTGCCATGCCTTGGGAGCTGTCTTGCCTATTTTAGAGAACTGGTTGGCACCGGCAGGTAGGAACGACTCAGGAAGGCATCTGCTTCTGCATAGAAATGTTATTAAAAGAAAATCAATTTCTTCCTCTTCCATTAAATACATGTGGAATAAATATTTAAAGAATATTACTATTAGTTCCCAGATGACAGTGTGGCCCATCCCTAAGCTCAGGAGCAATTGCTATGTTGCTGCAGTGTGAGTAAGAACCAAACAGCTATGCCAACTGTGGCACACAGCACAGCAAGTCCCTAAGGAAAAGGGCTCCTCAAGGGAGATTCCACAGAGGAGCTGCTGAGAGAAGGCAAGGAGGATTCTGAGATCCTACAGAGAGAATGCTAGAAAATGAGAACACAGCATTTGAAATGGCCATGAATCTACTCTGTGGCAAAGCTGCTAACACAAAAATCACTTTACCCAAGTTCATGCATTCTAACATTAAATTTGTGAATGTCCTGAAAAAAGAAAAATTGAAAGCACAAAAGCCAAAGAATAATCGCAAACACAATTAAAAAACAAAAGCCTCATTTTACTTTTGTTCATCGAAAGGCCACTTTAGCCCCCAAACACAAGCTGTCTTCTCAGCCTACAACCACAAACAACATTTGGCAATGTTTGTGGGGGACAAACATCTGGGGGGAATTTTTGGTGTAATTCTCAGATTACATACAAATAAACCCACATGGAGGCTTCAGATGAGTTCTCCAACTACTGAATAACTCTGATGCAGCAGATTACAGTCGAAAGAGAAAACTACCAAAAAACGTCTAGAAGCCCCTCCTTCCTGTAGTAAAGGGACTGAACTTACTTTATTTTCTGGTGCTACCTCAAGCTCAATAATCTACACATTTATAATGTGGATAATTTCAGCATCCTCCCATAGTTACCATTTTTGAGAGGAACCATCACTTATTATGCAATGAGGACCCTGGTCCTTAGCAGGTAGACACTTAGGGTATTTCCACTACACTTTCAGGATGCTGGCTTCGAACCCTGCCAACTTTTTTGGATTTCTCCCCCTACTCTCAGCAGGGTTGACTTAGAATAAATGATATGTAAATGAAATATGAATGAAATCATTTGAACTGTGGGGACTTCTGTAAACACTGCAAGAGCATTCATATTAGCAAAGAATTTTAGTGTTTCTCCTATGCTATTTTGTGTATAGTCCCTTTCTTCTCTCAAAGCTATTTGGCCTTGAGGATGCTGTTAGGAAAACAACCATTGACTGTGGGGTACTTATCTTGGGAAGCAACCATTCTCACAGAAGCTGTCTGTCAAGATTATAAACTGCAAAGCTCTTGTCATGGGCTGAATTTTAAATTAATGCCTAAACTATCAGCAAGTATGTCAAAAATAAAAGCAAAAAAGCACACTCCACGTTGACCTCTGAAAACCTCTAGGAGTGTATTTTATAAATCTGGTTACAAAAGTCTGTGTTTTTGCTGTTGGAGAGCAGAGACTGCTGTAAACTGGAATCATCTAGCCTGTCTTCCAAGAGGTAGAACTCAAGTTTTATTGGCTTCATGCTATGAGTCCCCAAAGACAAAAGCCCCATCAATGCTACTGGGCTGGTCTTTCAGTTGTTTTAAAAAATATAATCTGTACCCCAAGCCTTACAGTAGAGCATAATTATAGATGCTTTTTAAAAGTCACATCATCAGAAGATCAATACTAGAATTGTGAAATGGAATATCTTAAGTACAAATCCACACATACATGTATGAATGAATGTGTGAATCTATATGTGTTCAATGCCTCCTCCACAGCTGCCAGTTTAGCAAATGACTGTGGTTCATTCAGAAACTGTATCTTTGGTCCTCATGGCAGGACCCCAGTACAGCACATAGTATATGGGAACGCACTGCCCAAACGCTGCACTACCCCACCATTTAGCTGGGGCTAGGAGGAAAAGAAAACAAATCCAGATCACACCTCACAATCTTTCTTATTCACGATCAAGACATCTAAATTTAAACTAAGGGGAAAGGATATTATCACACACATCCTTTTCAGTCAGGAAGAGAAAGTTACTATCTGTAAAGCCTTCAGACCACAAGAATTCAGAGACACTTCACATCAATTATTAAGAAGCAGCTAGCTAGTCTCTTCTAGAGCAGAGGAAAAGAGGGGTAGGTCACTTGACCAGAGCATAAACACTGTGTGCTTCCTTCCTTTTCCTGCCAATAAACAGGCAGAGAGAGGCCTAATGAGCTCTCAAATAAAGCCAATCAATCACTTTAAAGATACTTCTCTGACCAAGAGCTATTTCTAAACAATGATGCACTTTCTGTAACTGTTAAAGTTACCATATTTTTTAAAGTGCTTATTTCATACATCATGTATGGAACAAACGTGTCCGTGGTCAACACTAGCAGTATGTAACAGTTTGCATACTCAGACAGCAGACTCAATAAAAACCCAAGAACTGGAAATTTCCTCTGTAAGGCTCTCCCACTTCTTCAATGCTTCCAATAAAAGCCATTTAAAGACAATCTCAAATGTTCCACTTTTCAAAGCCTTCCTTTCAAATTGCTAACAGAAAGTGCGACTACATAAGCTTGGTATTTGAACTCTTGATAATACTAAGATGATTTTAAGGCATGATTAGGGATTATGGATGTTTTAAAAATAACTACAATGTAGTTATATAATCATATATTTTGACCGTTTCCTTTTACGTGCCTTTTTCAAAACTATTCTTCAATCAGTAAGGCCACCATTTTTTTTTTGTAAAGAAAAAAGTTAGAAAAGACCATATTGGCAAATTAGAAATAATTCAGAAAGAATCCAAGGATGTGCTTTCACTCAAAGAATTAATAATCAACCTTCATCAACGCCAAGGAATAGACAGCAAGATCTGAGACCTGTCACAGGATAACTCAAGGACAGAATGTCAGTTTATCCTTGAGAACCCCAAAGGCTGTCTCCAGTGTTGAGATAAAGGTCTCTTACTTAACTCACAGCACTAACCCAGGCTACTTTCTGCCTTTGGTGGGGAAAGCTCTATCAAGTTCCTAGTGACAGTAGTGTGTCAGCAACCCACTACGAGGTATACCAGGATCCACAGGGTCTCAGGGAGGGGCCTTAGCCAGATTACCGATGTTCCACATTCTTTGCAACCCATGAGATTTTCACTCATGGGTCCTATTATCTGAATCTGCGTTTAACATTAAAAAAATACATGTAGCCTTTTTGTCTACTCTATCTGTGGGCCGCCCTCCCAGAGCCTTCACTACGAGCAGCAGCACTAACAACAGCAGACTAGGTCTATGTGCAGTGAAATGACCACATGCAGAAGACCCCGACGTAGAGCTTCCATTTCTGTGCTGGGTGAATGCTGTCTTTGCCGCTCTGGTTTCCTTCTCCCAGATAGGGCTTACCAGGTCGCGCAGCCCAGCCCTCGACTCTCAGTCCTCCTTGCTCAGATGCCAGTGCTGAGGTCAGGGTGGACAGCACCACACCCAGCCCGTATGCTGCCTTTCTGCCCATAGTAAATAGCTCAGTATACTCTTCCTGAGTCCTATCAAGTTTAAATCCTGGCTTCATCGGGCAGCAGCAAATTGCTCAAAAATCTCTTTTCAGCTTCCTTACCTGTAAAATAGGGCAATACTGATCTCAGAGAATTGTAGAGAACTTTTCCGATAGCATGTATAAATCCCTTAGACTAGTGCTGGCCTGCCTGCCCATCAGTACTTCCTCACTGAATTGTATTTAACTGCTGAAAGTGACATGAGACAAGGAGATGTAGGTAGGAAAAGGATCTATGATAAAAAGCTATGAAATGTTTGCCATTTCCTTAACCTACTAACAAGATATATATTTGATTACACCAGCTTCATCAGAGTCTCCCTTACTCCACTAAACTGACCACAGAGAACAATGGAATGCCTAGCCTGTGACACAGAAAACACACACACACACACACACACACACACACACACACACACACACACACACACACGTACTTTTTAAAAAAGTCACAGAAGTCCACTTACCTCATTATGAAGGTTAATTGTATAAATCACACTACTACCCTGTCCAACAAAATAGCCACCAACCAGCTACATGTTCCTATTTCTACTTTAACTAAATACAATCCTCCATTACACTAGCCAAACTAGAAATGCTCAACAGTCTCAGGCCACCAGTGACTAGCTTACTGCACAGAGCTACAGGGCTAGTCAACATTTAGAGCATTTACTGTGCTAGGTACTGATAAACCAGCCTGCCTCCATCTTAGCCCTGAAAGCCATCTTCTAATAAGGATAAACTAGGTTCATCCCTGTTTATGATTAAACCTGTTTTTCAAGGATTGGGCTATACCCTACCTGTAACCTTAACTACAAATGGTTTTGCACTGCCAGGAATGGCAATCATGTCTTTGTTTCAGAAAATTGTACTGACCATCTTGCAAACCTACCTTTGTTTCAGAAGGTTGTTATGACTACCTTGACAATCTGCTGCTATGACTACCTTATTACAACCACCTGGCAATCATCTTTTGTTTCAGGAAGAACTAACTTGTTACGCTTATGTTCTGCTCATGGAACCCCACCTATTTTGCCCACCAAATCCTCCATTTGGAAATCCCCGACTCCTGAGCTATAAAAGCCTTGTTTTCCACACATCCAATGCTGATGTCTCGAACCCCACCTTAGGGGAAAAGCAGCCCTTGTATAGTAATAAAAAAGCTTGCTTTAAAATTAATTGTTTGTTTTAATTAGTTTGGTCATGATAATTTGGGTTGGTGGTCTTTCTCCTCGAATCTTTGGGATTAACAGTACTGTGCTAGGTACAGAAAGATCAGCCATCTTCGTCCTTAAAGCATGCATGTCTGCTGGTGTGCAAACAGCAATTTTTACAATTGCTAGAATAGAGGTAGCAGTATTTATGAGAGCAACCGATTCTGTGGTTCCTACTTTGAATTCTAGACCAACGAGCAACATTCTCATCCTTTATCAACTCCTGAACCTGCCTTCTCTCTGCAGGCTGGACTTGGTTCATGCAGCCTTCCACAACAAGTGATATTGTGACTGCTCCCTACATATTCCTGAACCATCAGAACCAAAGATGTCAACATCTGAGCAGAATGTTAGTTCTGTCCCTCAGGTGCTTTATACCAAAGGGAAAAACCATCCTGCCATTCTGGTGTTTTTCTTGTCTCTCCGAGGAGACAGCTCCAAGGAGACAGCTTTGACCAACTGTCTCTGTTGGTTTACAGTTCCCAGCATGTGGCTTACTAAGTGACTGCTGCCTGGTCACACTACAGACAGCACGGAGGAGCTAACTGCAAAGGACAAGAGGCCCAGTTGAGGCAGTGTAGCCTAGAGGAGGAAAGAGAAGCAAAGGAAGAAAAGCAACCAGCAAAGGGCAAGATCTATGGACAAGCAGGGCGACTGCAAGACACGAGACAGGCCTGGAAGCCCAGTGCTGAAGCCTGAATGCTTCCTTGGCTGGGAGCCTGGTCCCATCAGCCAGCAAATGAAGACCAGCCACACCGTCAAGCAAAACAGCCAAATAAAAGAGGCTTTCAAAAAGCAAACCTGGAGAAAGGATGCATACAGTAACAGAAAGAAGTCTCCTGGAGGGTAAAGGTGGTAAGGACAGTGCAAGGGAACTGATTTCAGAGACCTGGAGGAAAGTAATTGGCTCTAACTACTGACAGGCTCTACCCAGCACAGTGGCATCTCAATATGTTTGCTGCCCAAATTAATGAGGAAGAAAGTGAGATCACTTTATATTAGCAATAGGCAAAGCCAGAAGCACAACTAAACTTTAAAGGACTGACAGAAGAAACAGTGAAGAAGATTGGCTATGAGGGACCAGTGACATACATCACACCTAACTTTCTACTGAAAACAACTACAACATGCTATGACCATACTGTCCCCGATAATCTAGCTCTTTGAAAATGGGGGGGGGGGGGGGGGGTGGGGGTGTAGGAGCAAGGGCATGAGAAGATGTCATCGTCTTCGGGCACTTGCCAATGACTAGGAAAGGCACCAGAGAGAGCTGAATCCATCCTTCTAACCCACAAAGACAAACCCTGGGTTTCTATACTATCAAAGTAGCCAGGAATTGAGGACCCCAGGTAAAAGCGACCATCTTTTTGCTATGCAAGCCTGGCGTCCACTCATTCTCTGTCCCTAAGGCACGTGCTGAATCACACATAACCCAGCTGAGAGTTGGGAAAGCAGGAAAAGGCTAAAGGAGCCAGTGGTGGTGGTGCGTGCCTTTAATCCCAGCACTTGAGAGACAGAGGCAGGCAGATGTCTCAGAGTTCAAGACCAGCCTGGTCTACAGAGTGAGTTCCAGGACAGCCAGGGACACACAGAGAAACTCTGTTTCGAACTGCCCCAACCCCCAAGAAAAGAAAGAGAGAGGGAGGGAGGGAAGGAGGGAGAAGGGGAGGAAGGAATGAAGAAAGAAAGAAAGAGAAAGGAAGGAAGAGAGGGCGGGAGGGAGGACGGGAGGGAGGGAGGGAGGGGAGGAAGGAAGGAAGGAAGGAAGGAAGGAAGGAAGGAAGGAAGGAAGGAAGGCAGGCTCTCATCTAGCCTCACTCACTATACTTGAAATCCAGAATTTACTAAGAAGAGGCATCTTGGTAGATGCCACACTTCAACTGAGACCTTAATAGGGCCACACACCAGAAGAGAAGATATCAGAATGAGATGAATTTGGCCACATGTCATATCTCAATCACAGATGTATGCACTTGAGAATGTGTCTCTAACTGCCAAGTGAGAATAGGAGAGCCTACCTGGAGAAATAGACTGTTATGCAGATCTATATTTTTTCATCATAATCCAAGGAAAAACAATCAGATAATTTAAAACAAGAGCATAGAAACATTTCATAACAGTGAGCAAGGCACCCAAGAAAACACGAGCCTAACATGAGAAACTGAACCTACAAGTACTTTAGGACTCCACATACAAAACTCGGTCACTGGGTACTGGAAAGAGAAGATAAATGAATCCCAAGACAGCCTGGCAGAAAATATCCAAAGGGACATGGGGTGGGGAGGGGACACCAAAGGAAACAGAGAAATGACCCAATACCCATTATAATCAAGTCTAAAAGGGAAGGAAGACACATACTTAATATAGGGTGCCTGTAAACCTGGCACTCAGTTGAGACAGGAGGATCATGGGTTTAAGACCAGCTAAAGCTGCACAGAAAGACTGTCTCAAAAACTAAAGGAGAGCACACACCAGGAAAATTTCCAAGTGACAAAAAGTAGCAAGCCCAAGGCAAACTCAGGGAAGGTGTCTACAAGCTGCACAAGAACTACCAGGAAAGGCTCTCCACAATCAGAAACCTGAGAACCAAAGACAAATAACCATCCCAAAGGCAGCAAAGAGAAACGCTAGCCACAAAGAGGCGAGAGGCACAAAGGCTGGCTTGAAGGCACAGTGAGGCCACGTGCACTGGGAACTACCTTGAGGGCACTCAAGCCACAGAACCTAAATTTAAAGATGAAAGACAATGCACATGCTTCCACACACATGGAGACTTCATTACCAGGAGACCTGTACACTAAAAGTACAGACTTTCTAAACAGCATTACTGCTACTACCATGGTTACTATTACTTCAACAACAACGATGTCTTTGGGTTTAAACTAGAATAAAGTGCTAAAGAGGAGTAGACTGGACTAAGATGTAGTAAAGCCCCTTCCATTTTCCTGGGACGGAAGGCTGTAACTTTACCCCAGGCCCAAGTCAGGCAAAGAGCCCGGTGACCTTCAGTGTAGGCAGTGCGGCCAGGAAGAGGACTGGTAACACACACTCAGGGCTGCGCAGAGTAAGTTCTACTCTCCCCAAAGGAAGTCAGAAACGGGAAGGACCGAGAGTGGGAGTGGGAAACCGACCCAGAGAAGGCACACAGTAGTTACCACACTTAACAGAGCCCACTGTGCGATATTCAAACTTCTTTCAAGTTGTAGAGGCCGAGGATGAAAGAGAAAAGATGGCAGAGGCTGTAAGCAGATGCTCCAATAGGAGAGTGGGACACCCGTGAATTCATTCTCAGCCAATGACCCGGCCTCACAGGCATAAGGCACGATTTGAGAGGACTGAAAGATCATACAGTCTGAACAATCCTGGAGACTGCAATGCACTTCTTCCAACAGATGGTGGGGGAGTCAATAGCAAGCTATAGGTATAGCCCTAGCATGCGCAGCCCTGAGTGTGACCCCAGACTCACAGAGCAAAGCAAGCAATGCAGATACAGCAGACTGGCATGATGAGTAGATCTGACTGAGGTGATATATATGGTACATCACACCTAGGTTCCAGAAACTGTGAGCACACAGGCCTCAACAACTGACCCATCTGTGAAGTCCTAGGACAAACTGGTGTGAATAACAAATCACAGGAGACAATCTTAAATGTTACATAACATATTTCTAGGTGACCTATGGGTCAACAGAAACACCGGAGTGGAAATCTTAGAGCATACTGAATTTTTTTTGAAATCTAAAAATGTTTTAAATTAAACGATAATAAAAAGAACATAGATTGAACCTGTGTGATCGAGCTAATTTGTATTTAGAAGGAGATTTCTTACATGAACAAATGTATGTACTGAAATGGGAGTGGCTGGTAATGATGACTGACTAAGAGCAGCATGTTAAATTGTGTTCAAGTGGAGGGAAAGAGCAAATAGAAACCAGCAGACAATACACTTTAAATTGCCTTCCTGAAATCACCAGGAGACACAAGTTACCAATAAGCAGATAGATCTGGAGAGCAGGGGTCATCAAAATGACATGGACACTAAAAATTCAAGGGAAGGTGGAATTCAGGTGAACGGTCAGAACCCCGAAAAAAGCAAAGTCTGACATGCTAAGAATGCAGAGTGCTGCATGTGCTGAAGAAACAGTACCCGCAATCTCCAGAGAAAACCCCCCAGATGGCCCTGCTACTGAATTCCTTGGAATATTTATGGAGGAAATAAAATCAATACCCACAAACTCATCCAAAAATCCAGAAACATTTCCCAGATCATCTGATAAGGTCAATATAACCTTGACCCTTAGATCTCCAAAAGATTTTTGTTTTTTAAACAAGAAATTAAAACTGCTAATCAACCATTTCCATGAACAAAACTGCAAGCATTTGATGTGAGGGAAGAGCTAGCATCCTAAAAACTGTGAGGCTGGAGATATGGTTCAGCAGTTAGGAGCACTTTGCTGTTCTTGCAGAGATCCAGGCTCCATCCCCAGCACCCACATGGTTGTTCGTAACTATCAGTACACCCAGTTCCAGGGGATCCAATGACGTCTTGTGACTTCTTCAGGTACCAGGCATGCATGTGGTGCACACATACACACAGACAACACATGCACACATAAATAAAGAAGCAATCCAAAAATAAAGTATTTTTTAAAAGAGAATGCAAGTAGGCATGGTGGTATACTGCAGCACTCAGAAGGCTGAACCAAGAGGATGGAGTTCCAGGCTAGCCTGGGCTATCCAGATACACTGGAAACCTGGTCTCAAAACAAAAACAAAGGGAAGAGAGAAGGCATAGTGAAATGGCCAGATTCATCTGGAAGGCTAGAATTTTGTTTAATTATGAAATTGGTACCCTCCCAATCTATGACTTCAATAACTACAATCCTAAGAACTTTAAGAACTACTCACAAGACAGGAGACATATTTGGGAACAGTACTTAAACTATGGCTTCCCACAGCTTTTAAATTCCTGCTGTGATCTGAGTAGGTCCTAAAGAGTCAGGCATTAGGAACTCCATCCCTATGCAGCATGGGGAATGGTGGGGACTTAGAAAAGGGATTAGGCCCTCTCCCCACTCCTCCCATTCTCCTCTTCTCCTTCAGCATGTATGTGTTCTCTAGACTACAGCAACAGGAAATGGAACAAAACGATGCTTGCGAATATACAGTTATATTCACAATATAACTGGCATCTATTAGATGTAAATGTCCAAATAACTGGCATCTATTAGAATCAGTTTTAAACTACAGTGTGGTTCTATTCTTATTTGTATGGATGATGTTTATAATATGTGCATGCATGACAAAAATGAGTATTTCAAAAGCAAACTTTGCTTTTCCATTAAAGAAAATTAAACATACTGCAAGAGCATTTTGTCTAGACGTAGTGAAGTGTTGCCTAAATTAAGCACCTAAATGAGATATAATGCCAAAATTCAACAGTTTTCTTCACCAGGAAGAACGTGTTTTTCCTCAAAAGCTAGTCAATACAAAAAGAAAATCCAGTCATGGACTATTGCCCAGAGAAGAGAGACCATTAGAAAATGCTAGTAGGTTTGACTCAGTCAACAGACAGTCCACTTGCAGATAAGCAGCTTCAGCATGAAGACAGAAGGAGAAAGCTCAGCAGAACTAGCTCAGCTCTTTACATATCAGCTTATACGCTACACACGAGACATTCCAACAGGCACCTGTACCGGAAGTTTTACCATGTAACAAACATGAAGCACAGTTTGGGAAGGAATCTGAGGCACCAGAAGGAAAATGTGCCCGAGGAACTCAGCAGTGACTGCCTGGGAAGGGGAGGCACAGAACGCCCATTTCGATGCCATCAGACCCAAATTCCCACCATGATTCAGTGCTGCAAGCTATGAGACCTCAAGTTTCTCGTCCTCTAAGAAGGTAGCAGGAGCTCTGCTGATAATCCCTCTCAAGTCTGGAGGACAGAGGAGGCCAGCAGAAAAGCAGCACTACAACTCCTTCTGTCCAAGTGGTTCCCACTTTGTGACACTGTCTCCCCAGCCTCCCTCCTCCCCCCTGCCATCTGAGCAGGAAGACCTTGTTACTAACTTCCTCCATTTCATGCCCAGTGACGGCCAATCCTGGTCCCTCCTAGTACTGAGTTTGAGTCCTCAGGCACAGACAGCCCAGGCCCCTCCCTGCTGTAGGAGACTCTGTAGAGTTCTATAAGCAGTGTCCTTGCTGTGAAAGCAAACCTTAAATGCTATCACTATACATGTATCCCTGGTGGTCTTTCCAGGTGGGCACCAACAATTTCTTCATGAGTGTCTCTGCAAATGATATGCTACCATGAAAAATACCAACTATCCACCCAGTAAACAGCAAGTACCCAACAAACTTAAGTTCTCTATGAGCTCGAAGGAAAACAATAGCTACAACCTCACCTTTAATTCATTTACCTAGCTCTTCACTACCAGGAATCTCACCTGTAGATCCAGCTTCTTGAGAAGCTGAGGCAGGAGGATCTTTGGAGTTGAGGAGTTTGAGGCTACCTTTAACAACATAACAGAGACTACTGGCTCAAATATATCTCCAAACATAGCCAAGAGCCAGTCAGTAAACTTCCCAATGTACAGACAACCAAAGACACAGTAAGATCATGAACTGAAGATATTACAGGACGTTTCCCTTTACTGAAGACAGACTCCTGAGCAACCTGCCCAGGCATCTTTTGTTCTTCCTTAATATGCATATTATAGAATGCTTAACTTTTACATCTACAGCAAATTATAATCAGCACCCACAAAAAGAGAAGGAAGGGTAAGCAGGCATACTGATTTCAGGAAAAATACATACCAAATACCAGCTAAAATGCCCAGGAAGCTTGGTCATTTACTACACTGGTTTCTGCACTATGCCATACAGTGCATAGACTTGCAACATGTATATGTCCATCCGTAAGTCAAACAACACATGTACTTTATGGAACTAAAACAAATTAAAAGAGTAAAATGCTTGAGTCACTTTATGTTTAACTATGTATGAATCTGTTTTGATCTTTGAACCACTAACAGTATTAGCACATTAATAAAAGTGCTGTTTCTGAACATGCCTCTCTAGTTCTTAAAACTGGCTTTCTAGCAGAAGAAGGTAAGTTTATTTTGACATTGATTTTTCTTCCATTATTTTTTTTTTATTTGTTCTGTGTTTTGAGACAAGGTCTCATAGACAGGCTGAGCTCAGACTTGTGATTGTCCTGCTTCAGCCTCCCTTTGGCTGGGATTATTGACATGTGGTTTAAAAAGCTGTCCTAAGGCAAAATGAAAACCCTAGCCCACAAAGAGGTGTAGATCCAGAGCAGGGCACATCACAAAGTCACAAGTTTCCATTCTATTATCAACTTAATGTATCTCAGAAGTTAGCTACCAAATGATATTGTTAATACAATTCCATTTTTCATGATGTTGGGAAACTAGTTTTGCCTTTTGCTTCTGCTGAGTCAAAATCCCCTGGAATTGTTTGCAGAGAAGGCCTTTCAACAGATGGGCAATATCTAAATGTACTCTTGGAATGTTCCCTCTACAGTACTAGATTCTTCAGCGCAGTAAGTACTTTCTCACTTGGGATTTAAAGTTTTGAAAGTAGAGCTTTGCCCATCATTTCAATCCTAAGTCAACAGCAGGTTCTATTAACTAGCTGCAGGAACAGATCAGTCGCAAAACCTCCGAGCAGTTGACTTCAAAGTGCTGTTCTCCGCCTCCTAGGCCCAGAATTCTCCCACCTTCCTCAGCAAACTCCATTCACGGTTAATCTAGACAGCAGAAAGGAAGAGGGGGAGCTTACCCACACTGTGGGGGCCAGAAGTCTACAAACAGCAAGGTCTAATCTTTTTACTCTCAGACCTTGACTGACTTGCCTCACTTCATTTTAAGGCAGTGATCCAAAGGGGGACAGAAAGCTTAGGGCCTCCTCACATTTGCATACAGAAGTTTGCAATTACAGTGTCTGCAGTACACTCAAGCAGAATTGACAGCCACCAAAACTCAGCTAGACGAGCTTGTGGCCCACGTTATGGTCTCAGCACTAAGACTGAGGCAGGAGGATTACCAGTGGGAAACCAGCCTGGGCAACATAGCCAGTACTTGACTCAAAAAGCCCAAGCAAGGGAAGTTAGACTAAGCATGTGACATCCTACTTTAACCAAGCAGCACCTCAAAACGATCGCACTGGGCTGTTTCAAAACACAACCTCCATGGACTGGGGAAAAATCCCCAATTCAGAATGACCCAAAGTGATGCCCAGGTTATTACGAATTGAAGTCACTTCACTTTCTTCTCCCAGAAGAAAGAAACTTGATAGCCAGGTGGTAGTGGTGCATACCTTTGATCCCAACACTTGGGAAGCAGAGGCAGGCTTCTGTGACTTGGAGGCAGCCTGGTCTACAGAGTGAGTTCCAGGAAAGCCAAGGATACAGAGAAACTGTCTCAAAAGAACCAAAAACCAAAAAATAAAATTAAGAAAGGAAACCTGAAAACCAAAGCACATATGTGCTCTACACTGGGACGAGCAGAGCCAGCACCGCTTATCACTAATACAAGGACATACGAGCTTTAACATTTAACAGCGTGCTTTCCATTCAATATGCTCATCAAAGAGGACAACATAAACTTCCCATCTACTAGCAGGGGTGGAACACTTTGATTTTTCTCTAAGTAACAAACTGTACCACTTCATGAGTCAAAGGTTTTGTTGTTGTTTTTTTTTTTTTAAAGATTTATTTATTATGTATATAGTGTTCTATCTGCATGTACACCCAAAGACCAGAAGAGGGCACCAGATCTCATTACAGGTGGTTGTAAGCTACCATGTGGTTGCTGGGAATTGAACTCAGGACCTCTGGAAGAATAGCCAGTGCTCTTAACCTCTGAGCCATCTCTCCAGCCCAAGAATCAAAGTTTTAAAACACCAATTCTGATTTAGAAATCATGGAAAACGCAACAAATCTAAGACACCTGTCCCCACACCTGACCATCAACAAAAGCACCGAAGAAAATATTTCAGAGAGAAAGGAAAGTCTGCCTGGACCTAGAGTGATCCATTTCAGCTCAAAAAACTGGGAATCACAGTCAAGTACACCAACCGGAGGGAGGACCACTCAACAGCGGCTGCTTACTGGGCTATCACCAAGTCCCACAGACTGGCAAGCCGTACTCACTCAACTCCTGAGCTGGAAGGGCTCTTCCGACCTCAACTGGAAACTGCACAAGGCAGGCGATGAAAACGAAAAAGGAACTGGAGGCAAGGAGGGAGTCTGGCATTTGATCTCAGATACCTTCCCATGGCCAGTTCTGTTCTTGGGATCTCATTCTGGGCTTGGCCCTCCTCCAGCGTCATTTCACTGTAACTTAGGAAACTGATCAAAGTTCACATTGAACGACAATTTATTTTACTTAATTCCTGCCCACTAGAGGGCTCCAAAAATATTTCTTTCATGAAGAGAAGAAATCAAGCGAGCATTACCATTAGAATATTCTACTAAACATATGAAACATCCTGACAAAACTGCCAAGGTGTCTTTTGTCCCCGACTACAGTCTATTGATGGTAACTGTTCAGCAACCCAACAAGCAGTTAGATAACAGCCCGAGGCCACTGTCCTCATACAACTTCCTTTGCAGGTAGTCTCTGTTTCTTTCCGGTTTTGAGGCAGGTTTCACTATGTAGCCCTTGCTGGCCTAAAACTTACTATGCAGACCAGGCTGTCCTTGAACTCATAGGTTCTGCCTCCACCTCCAGAGCAATGGATTAAAGGCGTGCGCTGCCACACCCAGCTCACAGGTGGTTTGCAGACAGTTTTTGATGTAATAGATATCCTAAAGTCATACAGTCCAACTCTAGTCCAAAGTCCTAAGGGGTTTCCCAAGTGAACAAACAGTTTTATGAATACATACACATGTGCTGAGACCTTTCCCGGTCCAGAGTGAGGCCAACACCTTCGCCTGCTTTCCTCCCCATCCCTGTCTTCACAGTACGTACGTGTCTTTTTGAAGAGCAGCTCACAGGTCACTACACAAATATAAACAATGGCTAATGCCAAGGAAGACAACAAACTGGAACTCAGTTTTTAAAAACATAAAGGGGATCACCATTTAAATATGATGTATTATAATGAAATTCTGTGCCAGTATTTTCAGCAGGTTGCTACACTGAGATATTAGTAAATGTACTTCCAACTCTATCATTATTAACAAGAAAAAAATCAGCATGTCCTGAATATGTATATTTCCTGTATATAGAAACACTTATGCTTCTAGAATGTGCACACACAGGCAGTGTGTGTGTGTGTGTGTGTGTGTGTGTGTGTGTGTGTGTGTAGTGATAAGAAGGCTCCTTGCAAAAGGCTCCTGGCAAATTATTTTATAGACGGCGCAACAAATCCACTCATTACAGGGCACGTTCTAAATTTGGATTATAAAAAAAATGTTTTTTTATAGTAAAACAAGAATGTACTTAATCGTTAAAAGTAAATTTTAAATGAGACTTCTATTTACAAAACTAAAACTGGTGTTAAAACACAGGTTGCAAAATGAGTCACAATGGTAGCCATAAGAAGACTTTACCCACATGTCAAGTGATTTAGCAATTATCATCCGTCTGGAAGGAATCACCGCAGATGAAACAGAGCAGGGGTTCTAACATCATGCTCTACCCCACCTCCTGATGTTCCTAGGGCTGACAAGCACCATTAAGATGTAAAGGAACAGTAGAGCATTTGTGTCTAAACAGCAGAGAGGAGCTGTCAACACTTGAAAGGTTCACATCACAACACCTAACAGGAAGGGGATTCTGCACTCACAAGTTCAAGTTCAGAGGTCTGTGACAGCTTGTATCCTAATCAATTTAGAGTCAGGCTGCAAGGAAATGTTACCTTGTGGGCACATGGATGGGAGTGAAGAGATGGCTTTCAGATTAAAAGGTGGTAACATCCTCACTGTAAGTCAAGGACGCAAACTCAAACTGTCAATTACTAGTACGAGGAGTTTAACTATGAAACATTAAATCAACAACTTCAAGCCAGTATTCAATATATTATAAGTATTTTTTTTAAGTTGGGGAGTCTAGGAACTTATCAAACAAAGACACGTCTGAACGAAAACTAAACTGAAGTAATGGAAAATGGAGGTTTAAAAGGTTTTCACAAACAATCATATCCTCCAGCAAGATGAAGATGAGCTACAAAACCCACTTGGAGCTTGAAGTCTGCACAGCATCAGGCTACCTCTGAAGAGCATCATCAGGCATTCTATGTTTATTACATAATACTGCTGTGCCCTTGCATATCACCTTTAATCAGGGATCTCAAAGCACCACTGAGTCATCAGGGCCAGAGCACACAATCTCAAACAGACAAGTAGTCATAGTTTGTAATTGCAGCTATTAATAAAACCTTGCCCCTACTTCAGTCCCCCAGCCCCAACACAGCTTCCAATCTTCAGAGAAGACACCCCCAATCACCTCAGTGTGTGGCTGATGCTGTACGCCCGCCCCACTTTTCCTTTCTCACTGGGCCAAAAGAAAGTAGTGGCCCTGTTTTAATGACACAAACCTATTCCATTACAACTTCTCTGGCAGAATAAATGGCACTCAGGTGGTGTAGCCCACACTGTGCTGATGATGTAAAATGGAAGCTTTACAAAGAGCAAATCTTTGCCGGAGGCTATGAGCCCACAGATGACTCTTCAAACGGGAAATAGCACTTGCTGTTCTGTGTAGAGACAGACCTCTCTAGGCAACTTTGAGAATAGTGTAAAGGGAACCATGGCAGCCACTTCGCAGGCAAGAGGCCATTCCCTCTGTGCCCATCAAGAAGGAACAACCAAAGGACTGAGCCGGAGTTTAAAGACTCCGGAAGCAAAGGCTGTGTGCGGTGTGACCGCCCAGGAGACAGACCCAGTAGTTCCTTTGCATTTGAATAGGTTATTAAGTGGAAAATCAAACAAACAAAATGTCTTTAAGCCAAGGTCAAAATACAGTTTAAGGGTCATTTTTCTTTTACAGATGTAAAAGTGGTCCCCTCCATAGAAATATTTGACATTTTAAAAATGTAATCATTAGCAAAGTTCAATTCTGGCTTTGCACTGTAATACACATACATTCAAATGTCAACTTGACATAAGTGGGCATGATTACATTCACTTCAATTCTTTCATAAACAGGATTACTCATCTCCCTGTCTGCCCTCGGGACTGCAAAGTGTCGTTTCACACTCCCACAAACCCACCCCTCAGCACGGTAAGGCTACAAAGTAACTGTCCGTCAACACACTCACAACCCTAACCTTCGGAAACCGAAGGGAAGAGCCTCAATAAACCAGAGCGCTTTTTGTCTCCAGTTCTCGACGCCCAGTGATCCAGCTCAATTAAGCATGCTTCACTGGCTTAAACAAACAAACAAAAACCTAAAATGCAATCCTGCTAAATGTCTGTTTCCAAGAAACGTCGGAATATCTAGAAAAGGAAGGATCTCTTATGCGATCAGCCTAGAGTCGAAAAACATCCTTAATAGCTTGGGTTGTCACAGCTGCTCAGCTAGACCTTTCGAAGGGCTCGCAGCAAGACTTTCCAAAGAGGTGCGCCTCTGTCCCTGAGACCTATCAGGAGTGCACCTACTGCCTGAATGATTCTGTCTGTCAGCGAGCGAGATCTCCTCTCCTGCCCTAGGCATCCAGCAGGGCGCCGGTCCCCGGCTCTGCCCACACTGCCCCTGACGTTTTCCCCGAAGCGTTTAAACCCAAGCCTTCAGAGCCTTCCAGCAATCGGGGAGGAATTTCCTCCGCTTCCAGCTGCATTTCCCTGCCTCCGGCCACTTAGAAAACACAAACGAGCCAGTGACTCCCGGTGGTTTAAAAAAAAAAAAAAAGAAAGAAAGAAAAGAAAAAGAAAGGAAAAAAAACAGCAGCAAAACCACACCAAAAACCAGCGCTTCCTAAAAAAGGGGGGGAGGGAGCAGAAGTGACAACTTCCCCAAAGCCAAGCGGGGTGGCTTTGACATCAGTGCCCCCCATTTCACCCCCTCCCCCGGCCCCAGAAACCTTCTCCCCGACGCCGGCGCCGTTTTCGGGTTAAATCAGATTGGAAACCACAATGCAATCCGAACGTCAGAACTTATCGTTCACTTACCATATCCGCCGGGACATGACTGGACATCTTGCCTTTTGAGAGTGGGCCAGAGGTTTACGCAGGAAAAACAAAACAGAAAAGACAGGGGCCGAAGTGCTGGGGCTACGGGAAATGGAAAACCTTCACAGTTCAGATCGGTTCCCGGCTGAGCTTTTCCAAAAAGGAAAACAACAGAAAACCAAACAAAACAAGTAGAAGTTCCGTGGGAGCCCAGGAGGTTCTGCGGCGAGAGGCGCGGGGGAGCCGGTCGTCAGCGGCAGTGGCAGCGCCAGGACCCGCCGCGCCAGGTGGACGGAGCCGAGTGACACACGGACATGGAGCGGGGTGGGAGGGGGTTAAATGCGCCGTCCTCCTTGCCGGGCCCAGGCGGTGATTCACACGCGCTCGCGACTCAGGTCCTCATTAAAGCCCCGGCGACCAAGTGTGCAGATAACTATGTGGCTACACATCGAGCGCGGGGCTGAGGGCGGCCCGGGCCGCCGAGAGGCTCAGCGCGCGCCGCGGGGCCGCACAGCCGGGCCGCGCGCAGCCGCGCTCAAGGGCATCGACTTCGCCGGCAGCCGAGCCGAGCCGAGCCGAACCGGGCCGAGCCGAGCCGAACCGGGCCGAGCCGAGCCGAGCGCAGCGCCGGAGGGGCTCAGGCCGCGGGCGCCTCGGCGCAGCCGCGCGGGTCGGGCTGCATCGCGTCCGGGCTCCCGCCGCCTCCGCTTTGCTGCCTTCCGCGGCGTCTTCCGGGGGCTCCTCCCTCAGCTAGGGAACAGCTCCCCCTCAGAGCCCTGACTCCCCGCCTCCTCCGCCACTTCTCAATCCCACACGCCCCGGCCGCCTCCTGTCATCGCCTCAGCCCAACATGGCGGCGGTGGCGGCAGCCCGAGCCCAAGAGCCGACTTGGGAATAGCGCCCCCTCCCCGCCCCCGTGCGCGCTCGTGCCCTTCGTCACAACGGAGCCCTCCCCGAGCATCATGGGAAATGTAGTTCGCGCAGGTGAGGGGACGGGGTCGCGAGGGCGTCCTCGCTGGCATCGATGCCACGCCCACGCATAGCAACAGTTGCTAGGATAGGAGAGCTCCCTTGTTTCGCCTCAGCTGGGCCGCTCTGCCCAGGAGTTAGCCCCTACCATTGTCCTGAAATGCTATGATCATGCGGGTTGTTGGAGGAAAACAATTTGCACGGAGAGATTCCCTCGAGCACGACGTAGACACAGTTAAAATGGGACACACCTTGGTGCAGGAGCAAGGGTTTAAATTATTGCAAGTTCTCCACATTCTGCAATCTCAAATCATTTTGAGCGAGTTCATCTTTAGGTCTCCTCAACATGACAGTCTGAAGATCTGAAGCAATCATTGATTTCCGATAAGGCCGTGGAAGTTCAACCGAAACAAGGCTCTCATGAAGCAGAGGCAGTGTTTGAACACATTTCCTGAAGACCCAGGGCCATAAAGCTACTGTCTGCTTAATCGAAATAACTAGAAACTCTATTAGGCACAGCAGTGCTATCGTGCTAGATCTGTAGCGGAGACTACATGTGGATTCACCCACTTGCCAGCCTAGCCCCTGTCTAGCCCGGTGATGTAATCGTCTTATGACAATTTAAACAGCATCATATAATGCTGATGTTGGAAGATTTAGGTGAAAAATATGTCTACCACGGAGAAAGGATTAGAATACAGAAACCACAGGTATCCGGTTGATCCTTATTCATATCTCAGGCCTTGTGGAAGGGCAGTCTCGGCATGATACCACCTCTCCCACCTACAGCCGTGTGACCTCACCGGTGAAGCAGCCTTGCCTACCTTCCAGGGCTAAGGTCTGAGTGTTGCTGAAGATGAGTTCATGCATGGCGCATCGGTCATTTTGTAAATAACAACACATCCTCTGACGTGAACTGTTGCTACTCATCCGCTCTCTCAGCAGACAAACGTAGCTAGCACTCTCTGGCCACTGAGAGTTCACACATGAGCTGTATCGTCTCTGTCCGCAGGGAGATCTTTGTCTAGAAGCCTGTGTCATCCTCCATAACCATCTCCTCAGTCAGGTTTTTCCTCATCGCATGGGAACTCACAGGACACTTGAGAGAACCTACCGTCACTTGAGTGGCCTGGCTGAAGAAATTCCATGCACTCCTAGGGGCCATTATCACGGGAATACAGACCCAGTGAGGCTTCCATACTCTCGCTATTTCAGCATCTGGATTCCACGATTTGCCACAGCCTCTGTTACTGTGGTTTCTCTTTCTCTGTGTTTAATGACCACAAGACCCTTCTCCACCATCAGCCCTCCTAGAAGTCGGGACGATTGAAAACCTTCAATCTACCAACAGATTCTGAAAGAATACTGGATTACCATTTAAAGACACTCCCCAGTGTTAATTCCCCACACCACACCTATGTTCTTTGTAGTTTCCCTACCATGGCTCTGCCAGACCTAAGTGCTTTTGAAAGGCAAGAGGCAGACCATGGCAGGAGGAAGCAAGCTGTCCACCAGCCCTGCTCCAGGGATGAAATGACCCCAACTTTGAGGCCACGCCCTTGACATTTCTGCTATAGGATACTGTTCGCCACTGCCCCTGCTCTACAAGGCCATATCTTTCAAAAGTGAACTCATTGAGCCTGGTTGCATTTCTAATAAGACAGGCTGAGATATTATTTTCAACAAAACTCATTGGAACCTTTCTCAGACGTAATTAAGGCATGAAGGAGCATTGTGGAACACATACAGACTTTTCCGCTGTGCTGTCTTTACTGTTGGCTTCCAGGCTCTAGAGAGTGGAGGCAGAGGCTACGGAGAGGAGCCTGGGGACGGTAACATCTGACACCGTCTGTGTGCAGAGAAGCTATTGTCAGCATCACTCGGGAGGAAGTGAGTGACACAGCATTTTTTGATATGGAAAAGCTAACCTCGCAAGAAATCAAAGAGCTAACTCTGCCACAAACGAGTTGTGTGGCCTTTGCTGATCTGCTATGCCTCCCCAAACCTCTTCCGGGAGCCTCATCTGAATCTCCAAGGGCCCTTCCAAGTCTTTGTGATGACACTGTGGTGGCCTATCAAAAATAGCTCCCTCAAGTTTGTAGAGGTGAAAGGGTTTTCTGTAGGGGCACGGGGATGAAGAAACGTTAGAAAAGGAGGTTATGGCAATGGTCACAGCTGGGTATGGTGATAGATGCCTGTAATCCCAGCACTTCAGAGGCCGAGGCAAGAGGATTGCCAGGAGTTGGAGGCCAGACTGGGCTGCACATTACTACCAGGGCAAGTAGAGTTACATAACAAGACCCCTGTCTCAAACAAAACAAAACAAAACAAAAACAAAAATTTGCAAAATTGTGAACATTCTAGAAACCACTGAATTGGGCACTTTAGAAGTTCTTTTTAAAGCTTTTAGATTTTATTTGTGTGTGTGCGTGTGTGCGTCAGCACATGAGCTTGCACGCTTGAGCAGCCAGTGTTCTTAACCACTGAGATACCTCTGTAGCTCTGGAAGGTTTTTGTTTTCTTTTCTGTTTTGTTGTTTGATTGAGACAGAGTTTCTCTGTGTAACCCTGGCTGTCCTGGAACTTGCTCTGTAGGCCAGGATGGCTTTAAAGTTAGTTTTTATATTTTTGGTTGTGAGCCTACCCTTTAACGGCTGAGCCATCTCTCCAGGCCTAACGTTAGTTTTTAATATCAGAAAAATACACATAAATAAAAGCGACCATCGTCACCTTTTCAGTCGTACGACTCTGTGACATGAAGTCCATTCACTTGTGGAAGAATCACCCTCACTGGCCCTCTACTCATCTCTTGTCTTTGTGCTCATTAAACAGTAACTCCCCTGCCCCGCTCCCTACTCTCTGTTTAGACAACTGTTTTTCACTCTGTTCAGTACCCCATGGGAAGGGAAAGAGCATCGTATTCTTGTGAATGACCTCTTTCCTTTGGCATGATATCTTCAAGGTCCATCCATGCTGTAGCCTGTGAAAATTTCCCCTTCATTTTTAAGGCTAAGCTATACTCCATGGTATGCATGTCTATGGACAGACCCTCTCACTATTGAGAGCCGGCTGGATTTAACAATATCTCAATAAAGCAGTGTCCACAGAGTCCACCCTAGCTGCCATGGGAAGGGTCTAAAGCAATTCTCGTCTCAGAGTCATGCTTTGTTTTCCAAAGGAAACTGGATGAAAGTGAGGCTGGAGAGTAGGGTGGAGGATGAGCTCCCGAAGGCCTTCCGAGCAGGCTGCAGAATTAGCATAGGAGAAAAACCTGCTAAGGCAGACTAGAAATGGCAGGAGCCACTGGTACAGTCACAGAGACACTCCAGGGTTGTCTGAAGGTGACCTGTGGCTCATGGTACACTAAGCTGCACACCCCTGGGTGGAGATATAAGATCACTAACTAGACATGTGATGCATGAAGCAATACATAGAGCTAGGTGAACAGAGCGTGCATGGAAAAGCCTGCACTATGCAAATGGCCCCCAAAGCCTCTGCTGTGTGACACAAAAGCTCTAACTCATCAGTGCAGCTGCCGTGTTTCTAAATGTCTCTGCTCTGACCTGATTCATGCTTTGCCATGGTCCTAAGGATCCACCCCAGCTTCCACTACCATCAGTTTATCTCTCTGGCTACTTCCTTGTTCTGTGACACAAAGGCCTAGAACCCTTCTGGACATGCCCACCAGACCCAGATAGCCACCTGGATCTAAAAAAGGACTTGACTTATACTGAGACGGGTCAGTCAGGAAAGCATTCATGGGACTTGAGTTAGAACACCAATACTCACATAAAAAAGCCGAGTGCTTATGGAACCCTAGGGCAGGGGGAGGAAGACAGTCAGATCCCCTAGCCTGCCTCTGCAGCCAATGAATGACCACTGGACTCAGATTGCATCTCAAAAGCTAAGGATAAGCTGGGTGGTGGTGGCGCACACCTTTAATCCCAGCGCTTGGGAGGCAGAGACAGGCAGATCTCTGTAAGTTCGAGGCCAGCCTGGGCTACCAAGTGAGTTCCAGGTAAGGCGCAAAGCAACACAGAGAAACCCTGTCTCAAAAACAAAAACAAAACAAAACAAAACAAAAAGCTAAGGATAAGGAGCCAGCTCAGTGTAGAAAGGCATTTTCCACAAAGCCGGAGGACCTGAGTTCAGATCCTCAGAACCTGTGGAAAAGCCAAATACGGTCATTTAAGGGTCTGTAGGAGACTCAGTAGAAGCTTGGAAGCTCACTAGCCAGCTAGCCTGGGTTATACAAACTGGAAGAGATCATCTAAATCAGTGGTTCTCAACCTTCCTGATGTTGCGACCCTTTAATACAGCCCCTCACGCTGTGGTGACCCCCAAACATAAAATTATTTTCATTGCTACTTCATCACTGTAATTTTGTTACTATTATGACTTGTTAATATCTGTATTTCCTGATGGCCTCAGGTGACCCCAGTGAAAAGGTCATTAGACCCACAAAAGGGTCACAATCCACAGCTTGAGAACTGTTGGTCTAGAACAAGTGGAAAGATGAACTCTGGCTAGGAAAGATCTGATTGCCACACGCAGGCCAGGGCATGGGGACACCAGCGTCACAAGAATATGCATATACACTCATATACTCTCACATCACACATGCTCACATATACAAAAGACACATGCACACACACACACACACACACACACACACACACACTGTTCATATCACATACATGAACACAAACTCTCGAGTCACACATGGGCACACACACATACACACTCATACATTTTCACACCACACACATACAGACACAGATGCACACACATATACACTCACAACACACACACACACACAAATTAAATTTGAAAAAAAAAATGTGGAGAGTGATTAAGGAAAGCCCCTGATGTTGCCCTGTGGCTTCCACATACATGTGCTTACATACACAAATAAAAAACAGAAAATTAAGGGGGAAAACCTATGTCCTTCTGTGAGGTATTTCTTCATGTGGTCACCTCACTATGTCTTTTACAAAATGATCAGGCAGTAGGTCAATGTCACAAGAGGCAGAGAAAGGCTTTCTCGGTGCCCAGAGGTGAGAGGACCCAGTGGACATGCCATATACCATGGGGTTCAGAGGTCTGGGCCACCTCCGTCTGAGTCTGCTCTAGGTGATCCAATCTACAGGTGCCCAGAACCTAGGCACAGACCAAGATTTTCCAGTGAAGAGCACCTGGGACCAGAGAGGTCTCTCGTCATGCCTAACGTTCTTAAGTCTCCTCATTGACTCAACTAGCATAAGAGTCACTTCAGATATTCAACTGTAAAATCATCCCATGCTTATGCAATGACCTAAGATGAAAGATTCTCTATGGGTGTGGAAGCCTCTTTCCACGCTAGTATGAAAACCCAGCTTATCAGGACAGTCCCCATTGCACTCCAGACCTTTGGATATCTCCCATCCCTCCCAGAGACTAACTCCCAAGAGACTAACACCTGAGTCACCATCCCTCCTGATTTGCCTCTTTCCTCCAGCCTTTCCTAACCCCTGTGCAACCCCAACTCCCAGCGGCCACTGGGGTCAGGGGGCACTTCCGCCACTGCCTTGCTTGCACCCCTTGCCCTTGAGTCTTGGCACAGACATCCTCTCCTGACCAGCCCATCTGTTCACCTGTCCTCCTCATGCCTGAATGCCACGTACCTCAAGGGTTCTCGGCCTTGCTCCCTTGTGCTTTCACGTGCCCACCTTATTCCTACAGGGGTGTCCATGCCCTCATGACATTGTGTTTTCATTTTCACCTCATCTGTAACTCTTACTGGACTCTAGTAAAGGAGGGCGAGGAACATCTTGGGTCAGGGACTTGGTTGGTGTCAGGGAGGAGTCCACATCTTGTCAGATACAGTGAGGAGGGAGAGCAAAGAAAGTGGGACATGGTTCTCCTCGGACCACTGAGGTACGGCCACGGCTACCTTTACAAGCACGTTATGGTTTAAACTGGGTGGCCCAAGAACCCAGCCAGGGACACTAGAGAAGGGTTGCTTACGTTTTGTCCTATGCCAGTGTCCAACAACGCACTTCTTGCTGACGTGACCCCACTTTTGTCTGTGCTGTGGGGTCACTCAAACAGCAGTTGCTGATGGGAAGGAAGCTTAGCAATGACATCATCTCCATTTTGTTTCTTTTTAACAAATGAGGAAATGAAGACTTCTTGAGAAGCAGCCACATTTTCTCAGGTTTTAAGGCACCTGAGAATTTGTTGCCTCTAAGATGTTCTGAGAAACAAAGACAGAAGGACTCCTGTGGCAGGTCTTATGGATTTGTTGAGTTATTACATAGCTTTATATGAAATCATGACAAATACGCCCCCAAGTATAGATTTTACTACCAAATTAGTATCAGAAGACACAATGATCGTTATTCCTGGTTTACATTGTCATAAGCAATCATCCGCAATTATAAGGCTATTTCATGAAAAAAATATTAATGCCAAAAGTAGTAAAATTCTATTCAAAACATTTTCCAACTCTGTGTAAGCAATATATTCCCCTCAGTGTAGGCGAGCAAATTCTCCTTAACACTGAGGTTATAATCGGGTTTCTCTGTGCCCCAATAAACTCTAGTCTAGTCGGGGTATATAGTTTTGTGAGTGTTTTATTTTTTTATTAATAGAATTATCATCCATCATTATTCTGCATATTCAAACTTCACTCTTTTGCAGTCACCAAGGGGACACCAAGTTCTCAGTGTGGCAATATCCTTCCATAATCCCTGTGCTTGGGAAACTAAGATATAAGGGTTACAAGTTTGAGGACAGCTTGGGCTCAAAGAAATACATAAGTAAATACTAAAATTATATTGACATTTAAAAGAGCTTCACTGAGAATCGATGATATGTTTCTCCACACCTCCAGCTTATTCTTGAAGGTTTACTACTGACATGAGGTCATGACATGGAAGATGGCTGTAGCCAAAGAGTGGCCTCTCCTCCGTGGCTGACTCAGTTCTTGAGTCAGGCCTTGTTGGGCAAGGGCCCATGTGTGTGGATGTCATGACCATGTCTCCTAAACTGAATAATCCAGTTAGCATGCACCTTCTCCAGCACACTGACAGAAACTTCCGGTAAGAACCAATCCTCACCGGCTCCCAGGGCCATGCTATAAAGAGCTGATCACCCTCTAACTTGGCATCTGGTCTGACTGCCAGGAGCCTGCCTATCAGATTACGTGCTCATCTTTTTTGCAAGATTCCGAGATGATTAATTGATCACGATGTCAACCTTTGACTTGATGCCACAGAGAAGAAAGGACCTGAAATGAACTTGAGAGAGAGAGAGAGAGAGAGAGAGAGAGAGAGAGAATCCTGACCAAGAGTGCAGGCCCACCTTTCAAAACAGGATTGACATTGACTAGATGTGGAAGCTGGGTAACTTACTTGTTTTCTCATCAATCAATGTTTTTAAAAAGAAATAATAAAATTAAAGTAGAAAACTATACATTTGGACCATTTCCTAAAAACATATGAATTTGGGGCTGGAGAGGTGGCTCAGAGGCTGAGTCTGACTGCTTTTTCAGAGGATCCAAGCTCCATTCCCAGCACCCACAGGGAGGCACAACCACCTGGACACCAATTCCAGAGGACCCGAAGCCCTCTTCTGGCCTCAGTAGGCACTGCATGCACATAGTACACATACATGTAGGCAAAACACTCCTGTACATAAAATAAAATTAAATATTTTTTGAAAAGCATGACAATTTAAAGCTTAGGACATTTTCTAGCATGTCATAAGCATTCAATAAGTTACTATCAGAATCGTCTGAATGGAGCAAGGTGCTGCTTTTTACATGAGCTAAGACCTCAGCCAAGCCGGCCGCTCACACTGTGTTTTACATACTCTTTCAAGTTCAGCCCGGTTCTCCCCAGGCTGTCTGTCTGCCTTTCCTTATAGAGATCCATGGGAATGCGCTATGAGGAGGTTAGCTCAAGGGCTGAAACAGCAAAGCAAACAAAGCTGGAAAAGTACACTCCAACTGAAAGTCCCATGGATGCCCCCATCACAGAGGAACGGGTCGAGTCAGAGATTGTACGAATTTGGAGCATGGGCTTAGCTGTCAGCATCCGCCCTTCCTGTAGTTCATAGGGAGCCTCTCCCTCTTCCCCTGTGGTCTCCCCCTCTACCCACTGTAGGGAGCTGCTCTGTCTTCGGAAACTTGTTCCAACAAACCGGCGGTCCTCTCTGTTCTCTCTCTCTCTCTCTCTCTCTCTCTCTCTCTCTCTCTCTCTCTCTCTCTCTCTCTCTCTCTCTGTTTTTTAAGACAGGGTTTCTCTGTAGCTTTGGTGCCTGTCCTGGACTAGCTCTGTAGACCAGGCTGGCCTCAAACTCAGAGCTCCGCCTGCCTCTGCCTCCCGAGTGCTGGGATTACAGATGTGCGCCGCCGCCGCCGCCGCCGCCGCCGCCTGGCCCCCCTCTGTCCTCCCTTACAACGGCCTGCTTTCCTTCTCTCGTGGCTCCTCCACTGAGAGTTGACTGGAGAATGCATAATTTCACCGAGGAAACAGTAGAAGAGAAAGGAACCCGCTAATAAAGATGCTAGAAAAGCGAGCAAGCTGACTCTCCCCCATGAAAACCAGGGGGGAATCCTTAGAACAGGAACACGCTGCAACTGTCTTTTTAAAAGAAAACCAGGCTGACTTATTTCTGGATGCTCTCCTCCACTCTCATTCCTTCCCTTAACATCAAGAATCTTCCAGTCAGCCACCCTCCATATCCAAGGCTTCCACATTCAGGGAGCCAGCCAACCATGCCTTGAAAATATTTGAAAAGGAACGCAAAGCTACGTTTGTACCGAATGGCTGCACACTTTTTTTCCCCTGTTGTGATTCCTGAACCACCACAGACTGTCTACTTGGGCAGTATGTCTACCACGTTAGGTATTGTAAATGAATGGCCGATGACTTAAAGCACATGGGAAGATGTGTGTAGCTGGCCAGGCACCACTGTGGAATTTTATACAGGCACTTGAGCACTTGAGGGTTTGGGCTTCTGCAGTGTGATTCAGGAACTGCTCGCAAAGAAATGTCTTGCATTCTGCTGGAACTCAAAGCTGCTGAACTCATGGCAGCATGCAGGAGGGGTCCCCCTGGAATCCACATGCATGGTGTCCCTGGGAACAGTGCAGCAGCCAAGGTCAAAGCCACGCTTTGGGGCCCACCCACTTCAGGGAGCTGCTGACTTCTCACATCCTGCACACTTCACTCCAGCTCGTGAGCTAAGATGTTCAACTGCCAAATACCAAGGACGTCTTTAGTATTTTGTCACCCTGGATCTCTGCCCTGAGTTCTTGACATCATGGGCCACTCCCTCACCTGTGCATTAGCTCTGGAGTCAGAATGGATTCCAGCTTTACCACTCACTGGCACCACGGACACATTTACCGAATTTAGGTGAAATGTGAGCATCCAGGCTGTGAAATATGGTTAACAATAGACTCTGTTTTATAGGGCTGCTGTTAGGGTCAAAGGGAATGGTTTGGAAGGCATTTAGCACAGCACAGGAGAGATAAATATTCAATCTTCATGATGGCTATCTTTTTAAGAATGACACGTGGTTTAAATGAGGCCCCCTTTTCTGGGGTTGAACCACTTCTCTGTTCCCTCTCCTTCACTTTCATTACTGTCTGGGCTGTACTTGACCCTTGGCTGCTGATGGTCTCCACCCACGTGGCTAATTGTAGGTTCTTTTTCATCCCCTCCCTCCCTCCCTTCCTCCCTTTTTCCTTCCTCCCTTCCTTCCTCCACTCCACGAGCTGCCAATATCTCACTGGCATCGTCTGATTTCACGACTCAGGAATAGCCTGCTTTCCTGGGCTCCAGCCAGACACCCTGACTTCCTACTAGACCTTCTATGAGGTTGTCTGGCTGGAATCCCAAAGCCAACACACTGCAAACCAAAGCATCCCACACTTGTCCCAAGCCTCCCTTTCCACCTTGCTGTCCATCTTCCTTTTCTTGAGCATTTTCCCATGGCTCAACTCCAACACCCACATCCTCTCCAGTCTACCTCTCAATATATCCGAAGCACTTCATGCCCATTTTTTTTTCATCCTTAATTTGCTTTTCCACCATTTTCCCTGAGATCGATTGCCACTTACAATCCTCTCCTGTGTACCCAAGCTCAGATCATCTAGTTAAGTCTGGGTGTCAGAGGTCCCAAGCACCAGACAGAATGGTCACTAATCTGTGACGAAATGTTGAAAATAATGCAATGCAGTTTTCACAGAGAAAACATTTTCCAGTTTACACATTTACACTTTTTTTGTTTTTGTTTTCTTTTTTGAGACAGGGTTTCTCTGTGTAGCTTTGCACCTTTTCTGGAACTCACTCTGTAGCCCAGGCTGGCCTCGAACTCACAGAGATCCACCTGCCTCTGTCTCCCGAGTGCTGGGATTAAAGGCGTGCGCCACCACCGCCCGGCTCACTTTTACTCTTTATTTTGTATGTATATGTGTATACATGTTCATGTGTGTAAGTGTGTGTGCATGTGTGTGAAAGTCACAGGACATCCTTGGGTGTGGTTTCCTAGGAATACCACCTACTTTGAATTTTTTGTTGTTTCTGTTCTGAGGCAGAACCCTCCCCCCCCAACCTCCCCTCCCCCAACTCAATAGATAGACTAGGCTTACTGATCGGTGAGGCCCTCAGCTGCCCATGTCTCTACCTTGCAATGACAGATTACAAGCATAATATAGTATTAACCTTTCATATGGGTTCTGAGGTTTGAACTCAGATCCTCCTGCTTTCAAGGCAAGGATATAACAGTGCCATCTCTGCAACCCTTCCTTCCTCCCTGCCTTTCTGACGTTAAAATTACTGCTTTTGAAGCTTGGATCCATCTACAGTCCATCAGGGATAAAAGAAGGGTTCATAAGTGTCCACCCTGACCTACCAGGGGAGCAAGTGGAAATCAGTGGTTTCCAGAGAAAGGGGAATCTTTTTCTTCAGTGGTGTAGTTGCTGGTTAGATATACACATAGACACACACATATACACACATACACACACACAGACACAAGATAGACAGACACACACACATACAGACATATACAGACACACACAGAAATGCATATACACACACATACACACATAGAGACACAGACACACATACACATACACATACATACACACACACACAGACACAAGATAGACAGACACACACACATACAGACATATACACACACAGACATGCATATACACACACATACACACATAGAGACACAGACACACAGACACACATATATACACACATAAACACATACACATACATATACAACACAGACACACACACACAGACACAAGATAGATATACACACAGACACACACACATACAGACATATACAGACACACACAGAGCCACACACACAGAGCCACACACACATGGACACATACACACACACACATACACACACACATGAGAGTAGAAGGGTACTCACTGGGAAGAAGAGGATCAATAAGAGTGGGTGGGAAATAAGAGAGAGCAATGGGTAAATGGGGAGGTGAGTCTGATTCGAATATGTTTATATATATATAGATTATCATAGATTATCTTTATCCTACATGTAAATATGATCTTACACAAAATAAAAGTACATTATTTGACAGTTGCCCATCTTTCTGTGGGCCAAATGATCTATATGTAAGACCCCAGTCCCATCAGGGCTGCCTCCTCTCTCTTGCTCTGACTCCAATAGAGCGAGACCTTTCACATCTGCAAATTCCACAGTCCATTGTAAACACTGTACTGATTTCTGGTCCTACCCAGGGCCTGGACGTCCCTGGCCAGCGTGGTGGTCTGCATGAGGCTCACATCCCTGATGACAGCCCTGCAGTGTTTAATCTGAAAGTGCTTTCATTCAGCAACAATGATACATTTTAGAATGAGAACAGAGGGAAAACACAACCAGCCAGTTTCTCAGTGCTTCCAAACTCAAATCAGAAACTTCGCAGGAAAATGCTCAGAGGATGTAATATTAGGCAAAATCAGCCAGTCTCAGAAAGAAAAACATGCGGCTGTTCTCCCTCAGTGCAGACCCTAGCCTATAAGGTAGCCGTGGGAAAACATCCAGAAGCCCAGCTGCGCTGCCAGAGTTTAAGGAGTGGTGACAGCCCAGGAGACACTGAGAATGGGAGTGCTAAACAGACAAGAGGAGAGTGTGGAAAGCTGTTTTGTTTGGTTTCCTCTTTTGAGAATCTCCTACCGGCTCCCCATTGGGAAAGCATTCCTCTATTACATTCACTGCGTTGCCTGGGGTAGGCGGGAAAAACAGGTGGGGAGGGGACAGGGTGGAGGAGAAGGTTGTGGAGGTGCAGGGGTGGAGATGGGGTTGGAATGGGGTGTGGGTGGGAGGCTGCTGTTTGTGACTCAAGATCAAAGCTGGCCTCTGCCCCTGAGTAGGCACAGCCTGGCAGTTTCGAAGTTCTGCGGGGGCTCAGTGGGTTCTTCTCAGAATGCGCTTTCTGTGTCGCTTTAACTATTGTCCCTTGTCTGACCCAACAGTGCACCCAAGTGACGTTAAAGTACAGTGAGCCGTACCTCCGTGAGGTGCTCAGAAGGGACAGCCACACCGTGATCGGTGTGTATGGGTGGGTCTGTGCATAAGCGCATGTGCACATGTGTGCCCGCCAAACCAGAGACATCGATTCCCCTGGAACTGGAGTTCTGGACAGTTGGGAGCCATCCGACCTGGGTGCTGGGAGACAAACTACGCTGCAGCAGTAGGCCGTCTTGAGGAGCCATCCCTCCAGTCCCTGTTATTGTTGGATCCTTTTTTATTATTTTATTTGATCTGACCTCTGTGTAGGGGCTTTGTCTGCATGCATATCTGTGCACCACGTGTGTGCTTGGCGTCCACGGAGTTTATGAGAGGGTGTTGGATGCCCTGAAACTGGGCTTACAAACTGCTGTGAGCTCCAATGTGGCTGCTGGGAACCGGCCCTGAGTCCTCTGCAGGAGCACCCAGTGCTCTAAACTGCGGGGCCATCTTTCCAATCCCTGCTGCTGTCTTAAAAGCCAAGAACTTCACAGTGCAGGGAATGCCCGCTCAGCAGTGCTAGAACAGACTAGAGGCTACAAACACTTAGATTCACCTTGAAACTGAAACACACGGATTCAAAACCAGCCTCAAAGTTGAGAGTAAAGGTTCTTTGTTACTCACAGACCATTCAACATGAGGGGTTTCCCTAAAATACATTCTTTTATTGCTAGAAAACACTATAGCAATTTGCATATATTAGGCGACATTAGATGCTGATCAGGAGATGTGAAACTTTACCCTCAGCAATTTCCACTATCAAGAGTTAACATTTAACAAATTATCTTCCCCTAGCTCTTAGTGAGCTCAGAGCAAGCTTCACCCCAGAAACTTCTGGGTGCAACGTCGAATCCAGGTTGGACACTAACAGAAATGGAAGAGTGATGAATGATATACCAGGCATGAAGTTTTCAGAAGAATAAGCCGGCTGATGAGAACAGCAGCCAACATGAGCAAGAGGCCAAAAGGGCATGGGTACCCTGCCTATCTTCTCTCTCCTCCGAGGACCCAGGGGTGGATGCTGACTCTCTCCATCAGTCTGGTTCTGAGCTCCCATGCTGCAGCTTAGTTCTGAACTGCTTAGTTACCTTGTTCAATTACACCCATCCCTAGGGCATGAGTGGGGACCAATGCTTGAGCCCTGTGCATACCCTCTCCCTCATCCTCCAGCTCCAGAGGCTTCAGCAGAAGGGAAAGAGCCCAGAACAGAGTTTTTTCAACCTCTGGGTTGCGACTCCTTTGGGGAATCAAATGATCTTTTCACAGGGGTCGCATATCAGATATCTGAATATCAGGTATTTACATTATGATTCTGGTGGTATCAAAATTACAGTTATGAAGTAGTAACAAAATAATTTCATGGGGGTGGGGGTGGGTCACCGTAACATGAGGAACTGTATTGAAGGGTCGCAGCATCAGGAAGGTCGAGAATTGTGGGATTCCTTTTCCCCAGGGATCACTGGCCACCTGACTAAGAGGGAGCAGGGAGCAGAAGAGAGAACAGGGTTCAGACAGCTTGCCCTTTCTGGGAGACAGTTTTCAGAGTTACATCCCAGCGTTATTCTAGAGTAAGGGAGATACATAGGATGGGAACAGCAGCTGGGGCACACCTAATTTGCATTTGGCAGGATGGTCCTACCATACAGCTGGAGCACAACATCTAGTTATCATATGGGTGGCAGGGAGGCGGGAGCAGCTGGTCTGCAGGGATCTGTGTCAAAGGTCTCGCTTGAGGTAGGTCAAGCATCCAGGCTTAGGGACAGCTTCTGGATAAATAAGGTCAGGCCTCCAAGGCTAGAGACACTATCCAGGTAGGAAGGGAGTCCTGCTGAAAAGGGTGTCCTCCATTTTGCACTGAGCCCAGAGAGCTGTTTGGTCATGTTGGACTGCAGCCTTAATTGCTGAGTGCTCCAACAGAGAACCACTGGCCTAGAGTGTGCCCTGCAAACCTTCTTGAATCCTACCACAGATCTGCCAGTGTGTGTGTGTGTGTGTGTGTGTGTGTGTGTTGGGAGCAGGGGTAGTGGGGAGGTGGGGGTGGTGAGGACAAATTGAGAATAAGAAAAAGGGTAGAAGGAAAAGGAAGGGCCGTTGATGACATTGGCTAGACCCAAGTGACCATCCTATGTCAGACAGTATCTGGGGCTTTGCAAGCAATTCAGCAACATCACTATGTCGGGCAGCTGCAAAACAGTTTCCTCTGAGATTCAAACACTCCATCCTTCAGGAACCTCCTTAAGCAGGAAGGTGAACACCTCAAAGCAGCTTCAGGAAGTTCCCGAAACTGACTAGATTCACTAGGCTCCCAACCCTGCCAGAGTGAGCAATCAAAGCATAGAGTCCCCTCAGATGGAAGGAAGATGAGCTGAAGTGAGGACTCTGAGAGAGACCAGCTGCCTGGAAGGGACGTGGACCAGAGTCACTCGGAAAGGACACTCTCCAACTGGCTGATCTACCTGCAGGCTGTGCAGTGTGCTCCAGGTTCCCAGCTTTGTGAGCGGTCACCCATGCTGGGGTGGGCTTTGGTGATGCAGCTCTCTGTGAGTCATAGCTACCCCTGTAAGTGACCCCATAAAACTCATTGGTTCACCAAGGTCAACTTTGGTGGTGTCTGGGGTGAGGAGACACTGTATTCTTGTGATCTTGTCATAGAACGTGCATGTGTCTATTGGAAATGATAACTAGAGACTCACACACACCCCTACAGTGCCTGAAGTTCACACTCAAGTCTGTTTCACTCTGAGAAGATGAAGAAGGGGATGGTTAGGCCAAGTGCTGTTTAAGCAGGGCATGGTGGTGTGTGCCCGTAAAGCCCAGCCCTGGGGAGGCTGAAGCAAGATGATTTCTTTGGGTTCAAGGACAGACTGAACTACAGTGTGTGCTGCAGGACTGTCTAGAACAGAGTGAGCCTCTGTCTTGAAGGGAAAATAAACATCTTTTTAGAAGCATCATATGGCTGTTTGTACTGACTCAGTAATACAGAGTTGAGTTACAACCTCAGAACACAGGCTTCCCATTTGGTACCTCATGCCTGTAAGAACATTTCTCCTCAAACAGACAAAATGGGCAAGAAGTTCCTGGGATCCAGAAATAAGTAATTAACATAGTGAAATGCTGACCTTACGGTTTCTTTTATGATTTATTTATTCATCAAATCCACTCCTGGGCTTGTCTTTTTCCTAGAAAAGTGTTTCTTTCTCTATATAAGTATGATTTTAGGTGGCTCTGCATAGTGAGGTAGTTTTATAAAGACAGAATCAATGTTTAATGCTTATTGTAAAATGAATCACACTGCTAATAGTTATTTAGGATAAAACAATGGCAGGTTTAGGCACGTCTTTGGCACTCTAACTGAGCAGACCTGGTGACTTTTTACCATTTTCTCTCTTGCCCAGACCCAAGGATGCAAGTAAAGCCCTCTGAGACCAATGAACGGTGACTTTTGTTGGACACCTGACTGTGGTTTCACTGGGCTTGCACTGCATAGGAACTAAATTAACAGACTGCCCTACTATAAATAAAGTCACTCCTTTAGAAAGGACCAATTTGTAGGCCCCAAAATACTCTGAGGAGCGCTCCGTTGTTATTGTTGGAGATGTCCCTCTTTTCTAAAAATTAAATGCCCATTACACCTGAGCGTGGGCCCATGTTCATCGTGTTGTCTTCAGGAATCCAGACACGTGAAGCCTCAGGTTGACAGACAAGGAGAACGATGAGGCCCAAGAACAAAACAAAACTTAGTTATAAACCCCAGTGAATTCATTGACAAGGGTGTGCTGTGCTGCCCCGAACAGCTGCTGGGTGAACTTCTGTGCTTTCGGAGCGCTGGAATGCCTCTGAGCTGGCTCCACGCCCCTCCTTATTTATAACTGCGTAGATGTGTTTATTTTCATTCTTGTAAAAACTTCTTTGCTGACGGCAAGATATGACAGAGCGTTTGTACCAAGGATGGAGACCTACCAGTTTTGGAAAGGGCCAAGTTTTATGGGATAATTCACCATGGAATAAAAAAAGGACATATAAAAATATTTATTTTTATGTGTAGGAGTGTTTGTTTGTGTGTATCTGTATGTGTGTACCGTGTGCATGCCTGGTGCCCTCAGAGGTCAGAAGAGGGTGTCAGGTCCCCTAGAACCGGGGTTACACTTGTGAGGTGGCATGTGGGTACTGCTGAGACCTGAACTTGGATCCTCTGCAAGAGCAACCAGTGTTGTTGGTCACTGAGTCATCTCTCCAGCCCCAGGGTTTTTTTTTGTTTTTTTTTTTTAATCTTTTAAAAAGTGTTGTTAGTTTTGTTTGTTTGTGTTAGCCTATATTTTTAGCTAAGCTAACTTAATTGGCTGTGCCAATTAACATACCCAACAAAAGCAGTGACAGGGGCAGGTTAGTTTAGACTGAATAATTGGGAGGACTTCTCTGAAGAGGGACGTTTACCCTGGGCACTAGGCAAGAAGACAAGGCACGGGAAGATGAAGGAGAAATCTAAGGTCCAGAGAGCCTGGATGCTGGTAGAGTTCCCATGAGATTGTTGCTGAAGCTGCTGGGGCGGAGCCTGGGTCCTGGCTATGGGTGGCCACCGTCCACAATAGATCAATTAAAGAAACATGTGAAAACCAGAAAAAGGGGATTGAGTCAGTGTGGTCACAGCAGGAAGAGGGATAAGCGAAGAGGTCCAGTGGACACCACCCACCCACCCACCAACTTCATCTTCAGGAGTCTAACACAAGGTTCAGGTCTAACATAAGGTTCAGGAGTCTAACACAAGGTTCAGGTCTAACACAAGGTTCAGGTCTAACACAAGGTTCAGGTCTAACACAAGGTTCAGGTCTAACACAAGGTTCAGGATTCTAACACAAGGTTCAGGATTCTAAGCCGAGGTGTGGTCCCACTCATCACTGACCCATCTTTGTCGTGGTTCCAGTCTCTCCTGCAAGGTGTCAGACAAGCTGTCAGAACTGTGTAGACTCTCTCTAGAAGGCAAGATTCTCCTGTGGCTGGCAGCAGGCTTCAACCTTTCCCTGCCCCCAGCAAGAGATGGTTAGGAAATTTCAATTCCCTGAGCTCTGCTGTTTCAACACCCTGCTAGTTAAAGGGAAGGGCACACATCTCTCTGTAGAACGTTGTCCTTTCTGCCAGGCTTGTACAGGGTCACCCTGCTGGGGGCAGTCACTGTGCTCTGCCCCTGTAAACTCTTGACAAGCTCCCACCCCAGTCCATGGTGCATGGTTGAAAGCACACTATGTTTACTTTGCTTAGCAAAATTTTACAAAATATTTAAGAATGGTGGTTAAGAGTACCTGTTGCTCTTACAGAAGACCCAGCACCCACATGGCGCTTGCAACCTCCTGTAACTCCAGTTCCATAAACTCTGACACCCTCTTCTGGCTTCTGTGGGAACTGCATAAACATGGTGCACATAAATAACATTCAAACAAATACTCACAAAGTAAATCTAAAAATTTTTTTTCTTAACAAAGAAAAAAGGTATAAGTACTGGGTGGTGGTGGTGGCGGTGGCGGCGGCGGCACACACCTGTAATCCCAGCACTCGGGAGGCAGAGGCAGGTGGATCTCTGTGAGTTCGAGGCCAGCCTGGTTTATAGAGCTAGTCCAGAACATGCTCCAAAGCTACAGAGAAACCCTGTCTCGAAAAACCAAAAAAAAAAAAAAAAAGAAAAAAAAAAAGGTGTAAGTTTTAGCAATAAAGCTACCAGCCAGGGCTAAAATTGAAATCTAGTAGCTGGTTCAGGGCACTCAAGATGAGACAGAGCTTGTAGAAGCAGGAGCTTGATAATGTGTGAATGAAGGACCCGGTGCCCTCAGAGAGGTCAGCATGTCAGGCAGTTCCTTGGCAGCCCAGGAGAAGGTTTGGGTTGATGCCCCACACAGGGAGGTCACTGACTGTTTGCACTGGCCTGTTACCTTTCTGTCAAGGGACTTTCAGAAGAGGTTTGTTTTAACATCACAGGTTTCAGCCCATACTCTCTTGCTATTGGTTGGTGTGAGTCAGTACTTCACAGTGGGGAGTGGATGGTAGAGCAACAAGGTTCGTTTCATGGAGAGAAAAAAGACAGAGTCCCCTGTCTGGTTACCATTTCCTGCATCCAAAGCCTCCTGTTGGAACCCATCCTGTAAAGGTCCCACCCTCTTCCTAATTGAGCCGTGTTAGGGACCACGTCTTTAACGCCTGAGCCACTGAGGAACACCCTGGATTCAAACTGTGGTTGCCAGGCAGTATGTCTGTATCATATGAGCCCTTGGAGATTTTTTTAAACCATGTTCTAGGTATTTATGACCACTTGTCAAAGTACCCAAGCAGAGAATAAAATGGCGGTTGACAGTAGCTAAGCATGGAAGAGTGGACAGACGTATTCTTAGTTACAACGCCCAGGCTCAGGTTAGCTTATTTCTAGCCGGCTTTTCTAACTTCAATTAGCCCGCTTCTCTTTATCTACCTTTTGCCTGGGGCTTTTCACTTTTCCTTCTTCCTGTGTATCTTATTTACACCGATTCTCCTGGCTGGCTGGTGGACTCCTGGCTTCTGGCCCCAGGGAATATCCCTCTCCCCTCCTCTCCTCTCCCCTCCCCTCTCCCCTTCCCTCTCCCCTGTCTCCTCTTTCCTCTCCCTCTCCTTATCTTCTTTTGTTCCTCTAGAGCCTAAATCCCCCCGCCCCCCGTTTATTCTCTCTCTGCCGGCCAGCCCCACCCATCCTGTCTCTGCCCAGCTATTGGGCAGCTTTCTCAGACCAATCAGGTGCCTTAGGCAGGCAAGGTGAAACAAACGCAACACGTCTTTACATCAGTAAACACACATCCTTACATGTTAAACAAATGCAGCATAAACAAATGTAACACACCTTTACACAGTTCAAGTAATATCCCTGCAGCATAAACAAATGCAACACATCTTTACATAGTTAAACTGATATTCTACAACCCAGGTCCACCGACCTCTGCCTCCTGAGTGCTGGGATAAAAGGCATGAACCACAATTGCCTGGCTGATAACTGGATTTTTCTAATAAAGGAAATAATGCTGACTAACTGGGCGGAAGGAAGCAATGAGGACAGGTGACTTGGCTCTGGGTGTGTGTAAGGCAGAGACAACCCGATCAGGCACACTAGACTCCAGCAATGTTCCTTAGCACCTGTGTCTGCCATGGTTTCCCGTTATGTATGAAAAGAAATTCGGAACCAGGAATTGGCAAAGGAACCAGGAATTGGCAAAGGAAAATTAAGTTGTTTACAGTTTGGCCAAAATGGGGTAAGAAAGAAGTGTAATTTTTGCTCACCACCCTTGCAACCACCTTATTCTTGTCAAAAAGCCCTAAGGAAAGATAAAACGGATGTAAATTGAAACATGAGACATTTTGACCAGCTCCTTCCTGGCTAGGGGAGGTGGCCCTAGGTGATAGCTATTCTCCCTTACAGAGAGGATTTTAAATTCAAGTTTGGGAGGAGGAAAATAAAATCTAAAAGATCATCCATTATGAGGGGGCTGGAGAGATGGCTCAGCAGTTAAGAGCACTGGCCTCTATGGGAACTGCATGCATGTGCTATACAGCCCTCCATGCAGACAAAACACTCATATACATAAAATAAAAATAAACTTCAAAAAAGATCACCCATTATGAAAGAGAAAAAGAATCAGGTTCTAAGGAGTATAGGATCCCACTCTTTCCAGATTTGTCTTGGTAGAGTTCTTTATCTGGTAGACCTTTCCTTTGACAGATGTAGGATAGAAGCCTTATGTATCTTTTCTTTGGTGACCAGCTTCAGCTCTAACTCTAGCAGGCCACATTAATATGATTATTTTATAAGTAAAAAATAATGTGACAGGCTGGTGGGGAAGATAAAGGTGCAAAGATCTCTCTAGAATATTCTCCCCTCTATGCAGGGCTTCAGCCTGGGACTGCAGTGACAGACAGGAGAAAAGCTTACAAGAAAGCCAATGATAATGTCTCACGATTACGTGCTGACATTTGAGTGATGCCCAGGAATGCCTGCAGCCATGATGAGGGACTCCAGCTGAATTATCACCACTGCTCTACAGGTCCCTCTGGGTGCACAGAGCTCTGGGCCTCTCCCTTTGTCTCCAGGAAAACCTAAGCCCCTTCCCTTATCCCTGGGCCAAAGTCTCTGTACTTTCCTCCAGGGGAGGCCATCATGGTTGGGATGTGTGATTGCATTCTGCAAAGTGCCATCTAGCCACAGGTGAGAAGATCGTCCCTTTTGGTCTGGTGACTCCAGTCCCAAGGTGAGGGTGGGTCTGTTTGATCTCATCAGCCAGGGCTGATTTCAGTGAGACTCCAACAAACGTGGTCTTCCTGTGTCCCCTTCTGACCTGCGCTCATCCCAACCCTGGTAGGAAAGAAGCATTGGTACTTGGAGCTCAGCTCTAGTCTCTGTTCCGGCAGAGCTCCTGGTAGATGTCCCTGACTCAGGGTCCCCTCAGATGCTCGACTTCCACGGAAGTCATATTTAAGCTGCTTTTGGAACTCTCTTCTGTCCGCACTCCCCTTTAAGCTGTTGTTTGCCAGGGTGAAGCCCTCTGCTTTTCCCTGCAGTAATAATAATGTTTTAAAACCCCTTTTTAAAAATTTCCTATTAAAGTGCAACCTTGGGTGATTAATGGTCATTTAACATGTATGCAGTGTGCCGTGTCCAGTCATGTGATGCTGAAGGACATGCTCTGAGAAATGCATGGTCAGGCAGTTCAGTCATTGTGGGAACATCACAGATTGTACTAACTAAGCAGTTACAGCGGCATCAGTGATATATATATATATAGTGGGGGCACTGTGGTGGTACATGTAGTCCGCCAGTGACCGAAACGGCACAGGGAGCATAATGTGTTACTTCTCCTGAGTCAGCCTTTTGGCTTCGCTTCTCCGTGGAACTGGACTGTGACCACTAAGCCCCTGGGGATTTCTGTGTGATACCTACAGGACTTCTTTCACTTGGCCCTTTGCAAAAATGAGAAAAAGATGGATTAAGACTCCCTCAGGGGCTGGCCAGGTGGCTCAGCCTGTAAGGCACTTGCCGCCGAGCCTGACAACTGAGACTTGATCCTGGGACCCGCATGGCAGGAGAGAACTAACTCCTGCAACCTATCTCCTTATTGCCACATGCACATCTGTGAACACATGCAGACCACATAGATAAACACATGTGACAACAGTAACACAGAGACTCCCTCGGTGATGACGTGGCACAGACATGAATTTGTCTTTTAAAACTTGGTTAAAATTAACAAATGCAGGAGCGGGAGATGGCTCAGCAGCTAAGAGCACAGGCTGCTTCCGGAGGACCTGGATTTGACTCCCAGCACCCACATGGTGGCTCACAACATCTATAACTCCAGTTACACACATGGCGCACACACATACGTGCAGGCAGACATTTACACACATAAAATAATGTAAAAAATGTTTAAAGTAAGTTGAAAAGGCAGATAGTGGAATAAAGGATATTTCCCAGTCGAAGCATAAATCACCAATATAAACATAGTTCTTCTGCCAGTTTTAAATGAGCGAGTTGTAAGTTTTCAGTGATGGATGTCGTGACATGGCTTTACAATGAAGTAGTGTGCAGCCATTGATGACTGGTGTTTACAAAGTGTTCCAATGCTCTCAAAGGTGATAGCAGCACAAAGGGCCGGATGCTTAATTAGACGTGCAGTTTGAACTCTAATATTTAAAATAAATGTAGAAATAAGCATAATGGTTGGGGTCATGGTAGGGTTAGGTCTCAGGATAGAATTTGTTTTTCTGGCTTTACGTCCTTTCAATGTTATGGAATGCAGATAAAGTAGGTCTTTGGCATTTGTGATTATTTTTGAAGTTTTTTGTTTTTACTTTATGCATATGAGTATTTGCTTACATTTGTGTATATGCATCCCGTGTATGCACCATGGGACGAATGCCCACACACATACAGTCACATGCAGATGAATAAATTAATAAATAAATAAATTAATTAATTAATTAAATGTAATAAAAATTAAAAATAGATTTCACAATATTTTTGGAGTTGCATAACTAGGTTCTTGGGTTTGGGGTGGAAGTTATCTCTGTGTCCTGTCTCCCACTTCAGGAACATTTCTATTCTGAGGACCTAACAAAGGGGAGATATCATTGTTGGCCTGCCTGATTTCTAAGTCTTATTTCTGTGACGTGAAATTGGCTTAAATTTCATTAGAAGGCAGTCTTCACCATTACTTTCTAGCAATAGAGGACTTTGTAAGGTAGTTAGACAAATAATGAACTGCTCCGAATACCCTTGCTCTCGATTGCTGGAAACAGCATCTTTTACACTGGAGATGCTCAGGAGCCTTCTGTTTCCTGACAATGATCTCTAAAATGCCCTCTTGCTCAGCTTCAAGCCTTCCCGCCCATGGAGGATTTAGAAAACCCAAGTTCAAGAGCTTGGTTGAGCTAAGCAGTCAGGGTGGAGGTCTCCGTTTACAAATGCACCACCTAAAGAACACCGAACTAAAACCCTCAGTTTAGACAGACGGGGGCAGGCTTATTTTTCTTCGTAATTCTCATAGTGCTTGGCTTAGGGTCCCAGCAAGGAACCCCTAAAGCATGCAGGGTCTAGGCCACCAGCTGGACATGCCCTTCGTTCCTGGGACAGTGATGTAAAATGCATCCTGTCTTGGATACAGGAAGGAAAATTCTTTTTGTGTTCCCACCATCAGGTTTCGTCCAGTTTGTAGGAACTCTATCAGCATTTTGCGAAGGAGAAGCAGCTCTGAGACAAAAGGGCAACATTCTTTTAAAGGTCTGACAGAGACAAGGCCGGATTCTTTTCCTCCCCAGAGGGCCTGCGGGCAGCAGAACAGGACAGGAGCATGGGAATGTGTGATACAAAGGATGAGTTTAAAGGGCACAGGCCTGCCCTGCTTGATAAGAAGGCTTTAGTTTTAGGTTTCTGTTCTGGGTTGGGAAAATGTATATCTCCAACTAATTGCATCTTTTTCCACCTTATTGGTTTTGATGGACATTAACAGGTGGGGCTGGTGTGTGTGTGTGTGTGTGTGTGTGTGTGTGTGTGTGTGTGTGTGTGTGCGCACGCGCGTGCGCGCGCGCGCCCCTGTGCTTAACTATCCAGGTCTAAGTAACTCTTCCTGCTAGATTCTCCAATTCATGCTATCACTCAGCTGCTGAATTAGCCTTCCCTTGGTGACATGTGGAATACTGGATGTTTTGTTGTTGTTGCTTAAACTATTGATTTATTTTCATTTTATGTGTATGAGTGCTTGTCTGCATGTATGTATGTGCACTGTGTGCCCGCCTGGTGTCTCCAGAGGTCAGAAGAGAATGCTGGGTCTCTTGGAACTGGAGGTACAGACAGTTGCGAGTAACCATGTAGGTGCTGGGCACTGAACCCAGGTCCCCTACAAGAGCAGCCAGTGCTCTTAACCACAGAGCCATCTCTCCAGCTCCAGGTTTGGTTAGAGGGTGCTACACATCAGAGATTTTGATGATGATCAGAGGCATTTGGACTCTGGCTGTGCTGTGATCTTGGTGGTTTTGATGATCCACCAGCCTACCACCCCTCCTCCACCTTCAATGCCCTGCCATTAGAATAAATATTTTCCTCTTTATCCATCTATCACCAACTCCTCCAAAACACAAATGCAAAGAGGGCACTCTTCTCTTGATTGTTTTTATTCTTTTAATTAAAATTAAGCCTAGAGACCAATCCTTAGATTAGCAAATGCCCATTTTAAGCAAATCTGGGGGATGAAATTCCAGCATGGCCAACCCTGTGCATTAGGAAGTAATTATTGGCTTTGTAAGAGAATCCTTCACTTTGCAGAGGAGCAGCTTGAGGATTTGCTGGAAGACTCGATTGCATCTAAAATAATTGGACTTGCCTGCATTTGTCTGAAGGCCTCCTATTGGGCAAGTGTGCAGTGCCCTGTGAGTGGTCAAAAGGCCAAAGACACTGACCACCTGCTAAAGAGTATCAGCTGTTCTAACTACTGTAGAGACAGCTGATCGGTGGCAGTGTAATTAAAGACAAAGGACAGACAAATATTCCCTGTGCTGCATGCACTATGTTGGCTGCAGGTGTGCTGCATGTACTGTGTTGTCTACAGGTGTGCTGCATGCACTGTGTTGGCTGCAGGTGTGCTGCATGCACTGTGTTGGCTGCAGGTGTGTTGCATGTACTGTGTTGGTTGCAGGTGTGCTACATGTACTGTGTTGGCAGCAGGCATGTTGTCTGCAGGTGTGTTTAACGGACTGTGTCAGCTGCAGGTTGGTTTGTCAGCAGTGGAAACCCCTTTGACATGGGAAGCTAAATCCAGCTGCAGATCCACGGTCTCGGCTGAGGCCGTCTAGCCTCTCCAGCCCACAAATGAAGGTTCTGGCCCAGAGCCTGAGATGGGCAAGAGTCATGGAGAGGATCTGGCAGAATTTAAAAGATAAACATTTTCAAACAATTTTCATTTCTTCCAAAATGGAGAAAACCCAGGGTGAGTGAGTTCATGACAAATTTGGAATGGCCAATAACTTGTATCTCTAAATGTTATTACTTAATTATAACAATTTTGTTTTAAAACAAAGAATAAGCGAGCATTTCCTGAGCCAGTGTCCTGAGCATTTTCTGTCTTACTTAACATAAAACCATGATTTGATGACCCCAACAAGTTAAACCATTTTTGAAGAAGTCTTTATTTAAACCTAAGCTTACTCCTTTTAACTGGGTTTTTCTTCCTAATGGCAAGAATTTTACATTAGCAAAGGGAAAATTATTTGAACTCATGGGTAATTAAATATTGACTTTAGTGCATCTAAATTATTGCTCTTCTTACAAAAAGATTAGAATTAGTCATTATTATGCATAATATGACTTAGAAGGAAGATTAAAATCTCATTTCTTCTTCGTTTTTCCCTCCAGCAGAGTCTTAGTGGCACTGTCTCTCCTGCTGTCCTGGTTTGAGGCATCTCAAAGGACACTCCAGGCCCTTCCCCAGGTGGGTGTCCTGAGAGTTAAGGGTCATTATGCTGTCACTTGGCTGGCTTTCTCACTCCTGGAAAACAGTGAGTGGGTTCACACCAAGTCCCTCTTGCAAAATCACCAAAGACTCATGGCTGGCAGGATCCAGTTTCCACCCACACAATTTCCTGGAGCCATTTTGAAAACTCTGTGGTTGGCCCAGCTCACACCTCTCCTAGGCTTGTGGCTCGCACCTTGACCTGCCTGCCCAGGTCCTTACTAACCGAGGATCTATTTTTAGCTGTGTAGGTCATGACCTCCAGGCCTGATGTACAGTATGACGTCACTGCTAATTAGTTTCCCTTGTCGTTGCTCTGCGGTTGGGTCATCCACCACGCCTCCGTCTTCCACACGACTGCCTGTCGCAGTCAAGATGGAGGACGCCTTCTCCTGCACAACGCCAAGGTGTGTTTCCAACCCCGACCCCCGTCCTAGCTCTGTGTACCTGGGGACTGTGACCTTAAAGGAGGGGCATTCTAACCTGTTGAGTCAGGAGTCAGGGGCTGGACACAGGAGCACAGGATCATTTTCTTTCTTTCTTTGTTGAAGTTTTGGGATTGGTAAAATAATTTTTTAAATTAAAATATAATTATATTACTTCCCCCTCCCTTTCCTCTCCAGTCCTTTCCTTACCTGCTCCCCACCAAATTATCCTCTCTTTCTGTTGTGTGTGTGTGTGTGTGTGTTGTATAGAAATACATAAATATCTAAATAGAACTTGCTGAGTCTCTTTAGTGTGCTTGTGTGTATATGGTTTCGGGGCTGACCACTTGGTATTGGATGACCAATTCAGAGACTCATCCCTGGGGAAGAGTAATTCTCCTGTTGCCGGCATCTTTTAGTGGCCTTTAGTTCTTCGTCTAGAGGTGAGCTTTTCCCCCAACAGACATTTCTTAGGGGAAAAATAAAAGTGGGAAAATAAGATAAACACACATACACACGTATACGGGCAAATTTGGATACGAGAGAGGTATTAGATATGTAAACATGGATTGATATATGTGTATACTACAATATACATATTTTTGTATACACACACACACACACACACACACACACACACACACACACACACACACTGATATATAGTGGGGAACAACTTATTTCTCTTTTCTGCCTGGGGTCTATGCAGCTGTAGAGAGAAACAGGGTGGAAGAGGGATGGGTCAAGAAGAGGCTGATGTGAAGGGTGTTGAAAGCAAGAGAAAAGGATCAGAGAGTTGGGCAGACAGGGGTGGGTGTTGATTGCTTTCCTGGTTTCCAAGGCCAGCAGGGGTTTCAGGGCATGGATATCTTTAAGGAAGTTGGTTTATAGTTACATGTCTTTCGAAAGCTGCTGCCTTGGGGTCTGGGGCGTGAGCTCCAATGACTGTTTCTACTGGAAGCTAATGCTAATGGAAGCTAAGAAAACGTGTGTTTGTGTTCAGACTGTCTGCTGGCCCGGGCTGTCGCCGGTATTTCCCTGTGTATACTCCTGTCGGCCCGCTGTGAGTTCTGTCAGAGAAAGGCCTTTCATGTAAGCAAACTCTGTCATTGTATTAAGCATTACTATACTTGGTTTTGTGGATCTGAAGAATAAGAAACACGATGCTGTGCCATCCAGTAGTAGCTCGGGATTTTTAAATAGAAGGCTCTGGAGGGGGAGGGGAATCCCGATTTTCTTGGGAGGGCTGGCCTCAAGGGGGTGGTCTGGAAGTATTGTTTTCATAGAGTGGTTTGTTTATGTGATAAGGCCAAGTGCAGGGTTGAGGGAAGGCTGGTGGGTACAGGGGGGGGGGGTGGGGCGGAGCTAAGACTATCCTGCACACATGTTGGACATGGGCCCTTCTTTTCAAAAGTTTCTAATATCTGTGGAAGAAAACTCATGTAATATATTTGTGGAAACTTGAAGGCTTCCCAGTGTAGCTCCCATACTTCCTCATTTATTTTCTCATTCAGTTAGCATATGTTCTTTGTACAAAGTAATGGGGCTACAGAGATGGCTCGGTGGTTAACAGCAGTGGCTGCTCTTCCCAAGGACCCGGGTTTGATTCCCAGCACCCACGTGGTGACTCACAACTATCTGTAACTCCAGTTCTAGGGGATCTGATGCTCTCTTCTGGCCTCTTTAGGTGATGCATGTATGCATGCACTATGCAGACATACTCAAACACGTCCAACAAAAATAAATAAATCTTTTAAAAATTTAGGTAACAAAATAGTGGGGCTCAATATGACACTTTGGTGTATGTATGTATGTATGTATGTATGTATGTATGTATGTATGATGTGTGTTTTGTTCATAGCTATCTCCTTTCACTCTCAATTCCTTCTGTTTCCATTACACACACACACACACACACACACACACACACACACACACACACACACAGAGACAGAGAGAGAGAGAGAGATTCTGCGTATGAAAGAAAGCCACTTCTTTAATCTTCCTGAGCCCCACACTCCCTTCGCTCCTGTGTCCTGTTTTAAACAACAGTGGTAGTCAACGGAAGGAGAAAGCTGAGCCACATATCTGGAAACCCCGAGTCTGACATGTGCCGTGTGTAAGCGCGACGCTGTCTGACAGTCTGCCATACTCGACATTCTTGTACCAAATGTCAAGAAGCTTGCTTGCCTGGCAATCCCTGCCGTAATTGCCGGCCAGGTGCCGGGTTAGCCATTCTGCGAGCATACTCATTGACGCCCCCCACCCCCACATTTATAGTAATGTAATTGTTCTCATCTCATAACCTAGCCAGGCAGCGGTCAGATCCCAAGGGGATATTGGATGAGTAACCCTGGATCCAGGAACCAGAGCACTACCCTCAGGGTATGCCCTGCATAGACAAGACATGCGCAAATAAGCAAGCAACGAAATGGGTAAATAAATAAAAAGCAGTGCATGTGTGTGTGTGTGTGTGTGTGTGTGTGTGTGTGTGTGTGTGACACTGGAGGGTACTGGCACAGAGACGGGTCGGGTAGACAAGCTTCAGAAGGTAGGGATCTATGTGAGACAGGTTTCTAAAAATGGTCCAGAAGATGAAATACCTAGTCACTGCTTTGACTATGGTTGTCGGTATAGTTAAGATTAAGTTTGGTTCTAGCTAACAGGCTGCTAACAATGGCTTAATCAAGAAAGATGTGTTTTCCTCCTTGTTCTATAATTCTGAGAGGTGAGTTCTGAGCTAAAGCATGCCAGTGTGGAGGGAGCCTCCAAGTTCCCCCTCTCCTCCTGTATCATTTTCATCCTCTATATCATTTCATAGCCCAGGAGAGCTGCTGGAGCTCCTGCCATTGCATGTGCCTTTTCATTGGCCAGAGGCAGACATGTGCTCTTACAGTTAATTGCAGAAGAAACTGGAAGCAGTGGCTTGTATTGTGATATAGCCAAGTACACAGCTGAAATAATGTGGTCTTGTGGGACAATGGTGCGCACACCTTTAATCCCAGCACGCGGGGAGGCGGAGCCAGGCGAATCTCTGTGAGTTTGGGGCTAGCCTGGTCTACAGAATGAGTTCCAGGACAGCAAGGGCTTCACAGAAAAACCCTGTCTCAAAAAACCAAAAAGTAAAACAAAAACAACAACAAACAAACAAAGAGAATCAAACAAGGGGTGTTACTACAGGAACAGATAAGTAAAGATAGCGGGGGACTGAGTCTCTGCTATAGACCAACCTTCTCGTTGAGGTTAGGGGCTCACCATCCCCAGCTTCCCCCGTTTTTATAGACAGTGCTACTGAAGGGTACAATGTGTGTCCCTGGGGCTGAGTGATCAGCAGAGTTTGAGATGCCGTAGGGAACCAAGTCACAGAGATGGCCCATGGCAGGAAGTGCCAGGGATGCTTCAAAGGAAAGGACAAGGTGGCTTTCTGTTGACAGTTTCTGATGAGTCCTGGAGGTGTTTTCTATCCAGGCGGTCAGAAAGCTGTGGGGAAAAGAAAGGGAACCCTGTGATCAGATCGATCATCAGTCAGGGAAACACTGGCCAGTTTCCTCTAAGTCCCAATTTAAAAGAGATCTGTGGGTATGTTTAAGGAATACGGAATTCATGGCAAAATATATCAGTTTGCAGTTTAGAAAGCCCCATGGAGGTGTCGTTACCCCCAGTAGAACATTAGCAGCAGGTGAGATGTGACCCGTTCTTTCTTAACTCTGCTGGTCTCTAGCATCAAAGTCCCCGTGGACTCCGTCACTGTGGGTGTCACACAGTGACATTTTCATTCTGCTCTTTCCTCCCTTTTATGCATAAAAACGAAAGACATGGAGTTATTTCAAAGTTACAATCTAAAAAAATAGGGTTCTCATGGCAACATTCATTTATTTCCCCATTTCCCACGTCCTCTTCTAAGATCCTGCAATTAGCTGAGTAATTGGAAATTTACAATACCATAGCCAATACAACCGAGCTAATGTTATTTTTATATGTAAGCTTAGATGTTCTAATTCCCCGCTTTGAGTGCTTTATGGCTTTGTTATTGCTTTGCAAGGGCTTTGTCTTAATATATAAGAACATTTGTAATGGTCATGCCTACCGATAGCAATTTTTCTTTTATCTTACAGTAAAAAAAAATAATAAGCATTTGGGAGATGAGACTTGAGCTTGGCAGTCAGCATTATGGAAAGAATATTGGTGATATGACTAAAACCCTCAGCTTAATGCTGTCTCTTCTCTCATTACCAACAGGCAGGGGCTATTGCTTTTACATCTGTAGGTAGGATTTTCAGAGGAGCATGCACCTTAGGCCAGTGGGTGGTAAGTGACAGAGGACACTAGATGTCTGCCCTGTGTGTACAAGGATGACATTTCCTAACCTCTGTTGTAACCCGGTGCAGCCATGGGACTAAGCATTGTGTGGAAGAGGAAGAGAGCAGCTCTTACAGAACGAGAGACTGTGGTCTCCCATCCTTCTGTCTCCTACAGTGCAGAACTTAGGTCATAAAGTGATGGGCCAACATTTTTTAAATAAGGCCAAAGGAGGACCAGAAACCTTCATGTTGTTCTAGAGGCCAACTTTATCTTTCCACCTGTGGATTGTTGTTATTGTGTTCATCTTGACCTTTGCTAGGGTCATGTGAGAAGGAGGAATCTCAACTGAAGGATTGTTTCCATTAGATGCGCCAGCAAGGCAGTGGAAAGGGGAGAGCAGGCATTTTCTTCATTAATGAAGTTTCAGGAGGTCACAGCCCACTGTGGCTGGTGCCACTCTTGGGCAGGTTAGTCCTGTATTATATAAGAAAGGTTGCTGAGCAAGCCAGGGGAACATCTCAGGGTGTAGTGCTCCTCCTCCATGCCTGAGGTCCTCCTCCAGGTTCCTGCCCTGATTGCCTTCCATGATGGAGTGGTCAGGCCATGTAATTTAAACAAACCCCCACTTCCCCAATCGAAAGCTAGCTAGAACACCTCCTAAGAAAGAAATGAAGTTCTGTCATGTGTGGGACACTATTCTTTGGGGGCTCCTCACCTGGTTACAGTCCTGAGTTTGTTTTCTGTGGTTGTAACAGAATTTCTGAAGAGCAGAGCTGTTGGTTCATCGTCCAGGAAGCTAGGATGACTGAAAGCTTGGTCTAGCATCCTCTTGTAGTCGAAAGATTTCCTGTGTTCTGGCCTACTGGCAGTGGGGACAAATCTTTCCCACTCGCATCCCCCAAATAAACACACAAAGGCTTATATTAATTATAACTGCATGGCCATGGCTCAAGCCTTTTGCTAGCTAGCTCTTATATCTTAAATTAGCCCATAACTATTAGTCTATGTATCACCACATGTTCTGTAGCTTTACCTGCATCCCATTACATGCTGCTTCTTGGGTGGCTTGCTGGCATCCCCACCCCCACCTCCTGCTTTCTTCCTGTCTCTCTCTTTGAATTTCCCACCTGCCTCTAAGCTGCCTTGCCATAGGCCAAACAGCTTTACTTATCAACCAATCAGAGCAACACATATTCGCAGCATACAGAAAGACATTCCCCCATCACTTCCCCTTTGCTGTCTAAACAAAAGGAAGGTTTTAACTTTAACCTATTAAAATTATATATAACGAGGGCTGGAGAGATGGCTCAGAGGTTAAGAGCACTGGCTGTTGTTCCAGAGGTTCTGAGTTCAATTCCCAGCAACCACATGGTGGCTCACAACCATCTGTAATGAGAACTGGTGCCCTCTTCTGGCCATGCAGACACAGTACTGTACACATAAATAAATAAATAAATAAATAAATAAATAAATAATAAATGAACGAATCTTTAAAAAAAAAGAACCCTACACCCAAAAAATAAATAAAATAAAAATTAAAAAATATATATATAACAAAACAGTTACCAAGCAAGAATTACAGTTACAATAGCTAGTTTATTTGTATTTTGTAAAATTAAAAAAATTCTATCTATCCTATATTTGTGAATGTAAGGTTTTATATCTAATTTATCTTTTATCATAACCAAGGAAAATTATAACTATCTAGTCTTCAGCTACATCAAAGACCCCAGAAGGATATAAAATTATCCAACCTGAAATGCATTGTAAGCAACTTCCAAAACTCTGGAAATGACAGAGACAGCTGCCTGCCTGGACAGTTACCCAAAGTTCCTCTGTAATGTTGGGGCATTCATCTTCAGCCCATAGGTCTAGTCTCTCAGTCATTTTTTTCTGAATAGAATATCTGGCAGTCTCCTCTGTGAGGTAGGAACCTGAAGGACCATTTTGTCTTGCAAAGTTCAGTAGTCACCTTCTATGGGTCCTGAAGGTCCAGTCGATACAACATTTTGTCAAGCAGTCCAGGCAAGAACAGTTTCTTACCCAAATGGCTATTTTTGCCAAGAAGTAGAGGAACTCTATATGGAGTGTCTTTGATGCCCATCTTTCTCTTTGCAGTAAATCAGTGCTGCCAGGAGCAGATGTGTCTCACTGTCCAGAAAGTTTTAAAACATTTTAAATGCCATATTCTGTAGGTCTTTGAAGTATTTGAAGATTATCTACCTAATTGAAATATATCTATGTATACCTAGAAAACTTAACTAACATGACTATAAGTTTGATTATCATAGATGACTAATTATTAATCTGTATTTCTCAACTGTACACTACAATTTCAAATGATTTGCACGAACAAAATACTTTAAATAAGAGTAGAAATATACATACAGTATTACAAAATTAACTTTAAATTTGTATCAAAAAATTACAGCAATGTAAAACATTTTTAAACAAGTTGCTCTTTAAAAGTAGATAATCTTCCCTGATGGGTGATATCAATCTATATGCTGTGAATGTGTTGCTCTGATTGGTTGATAAATAAAATGCTGGCTGGCCAGTAGCTAGGCAGGAAATATAGGTGGGATAAGCAGACAAGGAGAATTCTGGGAAGAGAAAGGCTGAGAGGAGTCTCCAGCCCGACACAGAGGAAGCAAGATGTGAAGGCAGAACTGAAAAAGGTACCAAGCCACATGGCTAAACACAGATATGGGTTAATTTAAGTGTAAGAGCTAGTCAGTAATAAACCTGAGCAAATGGCCAAGCAGTTATAATTAATGCTCTGTATGTTTACTTGGGGGACGTGAATGGGACAGATTTGTCCCAACCGCTAGTCTGCCACAGCACAGGAAATCATCTGACTACACTACCCTTTCATCCTATCCTATCTATATCATCTTCCTGCTACATCTGAACACAGCTGAGTCTTCCAAAGAGAGAGGGATGGAGACTGAATTC